>NC_088868.1:13106680-13139086 GCF_032884065.1 Artemia franciscana
TAAAACTTTTGACATAGGAAAAGAGCCTTTAATCACATTCTTTACCATTTGCAATCATAAAATAGTCTAATATCTTCATTTTTTCAACATACGTAGCTATTACCCTCGAAAACTAAAACTTTTGACATAGGAAAAGAGCCTTTAATCACATTCTTTACCATGTGCAATCATAAAATAGTCTAATATCTTCATTTTTTCAACATACGTAGCTATTACCCTCGAAAACTAAAACTTTTGAAATAGGAAAAGAGCCTTTAATCACATTCTTTACCATTTGCAATCATAAAATAGTCTAATATCTTCATTTTTTCAACATACGTAGCTATTACCCTCGAAAACTAAAACTTTTGAAATAGGAAAAGAGCCTTTAATCACATTCTTTACCATTTGCAATCATAAAATAGTCTAATATCTTCATTTTTTCAACATACGTAGCTATTACCCTCGAAAACTAAAACTTTTGAAATAGGAAAAGAGCCTTTAATCACATTCTTTACCATTTGCAATCATAAAATTGTCTAATATCTTCATTTTTTCAACATACGTAGCTATTACCCTCGAAAACTAAAACTTTTGAAATAGGAAAAGAGCCTTTAATCACATTCTTTACCATTTGCAATCATAAAATAGTCTAATATCTTCATTTTTTCAACATACGTAGCTATTACCCTCGAAAACTAAAACTTTTGACATAGGAAAAGAGCCTTTAACAACATTCTTTACCATTTGCAATCATAAAATAGTCTAATATCTTCATTTTTTCAACATACGTAGCTATTACCCTCGAAAACTAAAACTTTTGACATAGGAAAAGAGCCTTTAATCACATTCTTTACCATGTGCAATCATAAAATTGTCTAATATCTTCATTTTTTCCACAGACAAAGCTATTACCCTCGAAAACTAAAACTTTTGAAATAGGAAAAGAGCCTTTAATCACATTCTTTACCTGTGCAATCATAAAATAGTCTAATATCTTCATTTTTTCAACATACGTAGCTATTACCCTCGAAAACTAAAACTTTTGACATAGGAAAAGAGCCTTTAATCACATTCTTTACCATTTGCAATCATAAAATAGTCTAATATCTTCATTTTTTCAACATACGTAGCTATTACCCTCGAAAACTAAAACTTTTGAAATAGGAAAAGAGCCTTTAATCACATTCTTTACCATTTGCAATCATAAAATTGTCTAATATCTTCATTTTTTCAACATACGTAGCTATTACCCTCGAAAACTAAAACTTTTGAAATAGGAAAAGAGCCTTTAATCACATTCTTTACCATGTGCAATCATAAAATAGTCTAATATCTTCATTTTTTCAACATACGTAGCTATTACCCTCGAAAACTAAAACTTTTGAAATAGGAAAAGAGCCTTTAATCACATTCTTTACCATTTGCAATCATAAAATAGTCTAATATCTTCATTTTTTCAACATACGTAGCTATTACCCTCGAAAACTAAAACTTTTGAAATAGGAAAAGAGCCTTTAATCACATTCTTTACCATGTGCAATCATAAAATAGTCTAATATCTTCATTTTTTCAACATACGTAGCTATTACCCTCGAAAACTAAAACTTTTGAAATAGGAAAAGAGCCTTTAATCACATTCTTTACCATTTGCAATCATAAAATAGTCTAATATCTTCATTTTTTCAACATACGTAGCTATTACCCTCGAAAACTAAAACTTTTGAAATAGGAAAAGAGCCTTTAATCACATTCTTTACCATGTGCAATCATAAAATAGTCTAATATCTTCATTTTTTCAACATACGTAGCTATTACCCTCGAAAACTAAAACTTTTGAAATAGGAAAAGAGCCTTTAATCACATTCTTTACCATTTGCAATCATAAAATAGTCTAATATCTTCATTTTTTCAACATACGTAGCTATTACCCTCGAAAACTAAAACTTTTGACATAGGAAAAGAGCCTTTAATCACATTCTTTACCATGTGCAATCATAAAATAGTCTAATATCTTCATTTTTTCAACATACGTAGCTATTACCCTCGAAAACTAAAACTTTTGACATAGGAAAAGAGCCTTTAATCACATTCTTTACCATGTGCAATCATAAAATAGTCTAATATCTGTCTAATATCTTCATTCTTCACATACTAGCTATTACCCTCGAAAACTAAAACTTTTGAATAGGAAAAGAGCCTTTAATCACATTCTTTACCATTTGCAATCATAAAATAGTCTAATATCTTCATTTTTTCAACATACGTAGCTATTACCCTCGAAAACTAAAACTTTTGAAATAGGAAAAGAGCCTTTAATCACATTCTTTACCATTTGCAATCATAAAATAGTCTAATATCTTCATTTTTTCAACATACGTAGCTATTACCCTCGAAAACTAAAACTTTTGAAATAGGAAAAGAGCCTTTAATCACATTCTTTACCATTTGCAATCATAAAATAGTCTAATATCTTCATTTTTTCAACATACGTAGCTATTACCCTCGAAAACTAAAACTTTTGAAATAGGAAAAGAGCCTTTAATCACATTCTTTACCATTTGCAATCATAAAATAGTCTAATATCTTCATTTTTTCAACATACGTAGCTATTACCCTCGAAAACTAAAACTTTTGACATAGGAAAAGAGCCTTTAATCACATTCTTTACCATTTGCAATCATAAAATAGTCTAATATCTTCATTTTTTCAACATACGTAGCTATTACCCTCGAAAACTAAAACTTTTGACATAGGAAAAGAGCCTTTAATCACATTCTTTACCATGTGCAATCATAAAATAGTCTAATATCTTCATTTTTTCAACAACGTAGCTATTACCCTCGAAAACTAAAACTTTTGAAATAGGAAAAGAGCCTTTAATCACATTCTTTACCATTTGCAATCATAAAATAGTCTAATATCTTCATTTTTTCAACATACGTAGCTATTACCCTCGAAAACTAAAACTTTTGAAATAGGAAAAGAGCCTTTAATCACATTCTTTACCATTTGCAATCATAAAATAGTCTAATATCTTCATTTTTTCAACATACGTAGCTATTACCCTCGAAAACTAAAACTTTTGAAATAGGAAAAGAGCCTTTAATCACATTCTTTACCATTTGCAATCATAAAATAGTCTAATATCTTCATTTTTTCAACATACGTAGCTATTACCCTCGAAAACTAAAACTTTTGAACATAGGAAAAGAGCCTTTAATCACATTCTTTACCATGTGCAATCATAAAATGTCTAATATCTTCATTTTTTCAACATACGTAGCTATTACCCTCGAAAACTAAAACTTTTGAAATAGGAAAAGAGCCTTTAATCACATTCTTTACCATTGTGCAATCATAAAATAGTCTAATATCTTCATTTTTTCAACATACGTAGCTATTACCCTCGAAAACTAAAACTTTTGACATAGG
This sequence comes from Artemia franciscana, assembly GCF_032884065.1. Lineage (NCBI taxonomy): Eukaryota > Metazoa > Arthropoda > Branchiopoda > Anostraca > Artemiidae > Artemia > Artemia franciscana. The sequence continues at coordinate 13,110,095 of NC_088868.1, forward strand.
AAAAGAGCCTTTAATCACATTCTTTACCATTTGCAATCATAAAATAGTCTAATATCTTCATTTTTTCAACATGCGTAGCTATTACCCTCGAAAACTAAAACTTTTGAAATAGGAAAAGAGCCTTTAATCACATTCTTTACCATGTGCAATCATAAAATTGTCTAATATCTTCATTTTTTCAACATACGTAGCTATTACCCTCGAAAACTAAAACTTTTGAAATAGGAAAAGAGCCTTTAATCACATTCTTTACCATGTGCAATCATAAAATAGTCTAATATCTTCATTTTTTCAACATACGTAGCTATTACCCTCGAAAACTAAAACTTTTGAAATAGGAAAAGAGCCTTTAATCACATTCTTTACCATTTGCAATCATAAAATAGTCTAATATCTTCATTTTTTCAACATACGTAGCTATTACCCTCGAAAACTAAAACTTTTGAAATAGGAAAAGAGCCTTTAATCACATTCTTTACCATGTGCAATCATAAAATAGTCTAATATCTTCATTTTTTCAACATACGTAGCTATTACCCTCGAAAACTAAAACTTTTGACATAGGAAAAGAGCCTTTAATCACATTCTTTACCATTTGCAATCATAAAATAGTCTAATATCTTCATTTTTTCAACATACGTAGCTATTACCCTCGAAAACTAAAACTTTTGATAGGAAAAGAGCCTTTAATCACATTCTTTACCATTTGCAATCATAAAATAGTCTAATATCTTCATTTTTTCAACATACGTAGCTATTACCCTCGAAAACTAAAACTTTTGAAATAGGAAAAGAGCCTTTAATCACATTCTTTACCATTTGCAATCATAAAATAGTCTAATATCTTCATTTTTTCAACATACGTAGCTATTACCCTCGAAAACTAAAACTTTTGAAATAGGAAAAGAGCCTTTAATCACATTCTTTACCATGTGCAATCATAAAATAGTCTAATATCTTCATTTTTTCAACATACGTAGCTATTACCCTCGAAAACTAAAACTTTTGACATAGGAAAAGAGCCTTTAATCACATTCTTTACCATTTGCAATCATAAAATAGTCTAATATCTTCATTTTTTCAACATACGTAGCTATTACCCTCGAAAACTAAAACTTTTGAAATAGGAAAAGAGCCTTTAATCACATTCTTTACCATGTGCAATCATAAAATTGTCTAATATCTTCATTTTTTCAACATACGTAGCTATTACCCTCGAAAACTAAAACTTTTGACATAGGAAAAGAGCCTTTAATCACATTCTTTACCATTTGCAATCATAAAATAGTCTAATATCTTCATTTTTTCAACATACGTAGCTATTACCCTCGAAAACTAAAACTTTTGAAATAGGAAAAGAGCCTTTAATCACATTCTTTACCATTTGCAATCATAAAATAGTCTAATATCTTCATTTTTTCAACATACGTAGCTATTACCCTCGAAAACTAAAACTTTTGAAATAGGAAAAGAGCCTTTAATCACATTCTTTACCATGTGCAATCATAAAATAGTCTAATATCTTCATTTTTTCAACATACGTAGCTATTACCCTCGAAAACTAAAACTTTTGAAATAGGAAAAGAGCCTTTAATCACATTCTTTACCATGTGCAATCATAAAATAGTCTAATATCTTCATTTTTTCAACATACGTAGCTATTACCCTCGAAAACTAAAACTTTTGACATAGGAAAAGAGCCTTTAATCACATTCTTTACCATTGTGCAATCATAAAATAGTCTAATATCTTCATTTTTTCAACATACGTAGCTATTACCCTCGAAAACTAAAACTTTTGAAATAGGAAAAGAGCCTTTAATCACATTCTTTACCATGTGCAATCATAAAATAGTCTAATATCTTCATTTTTTCAACATACGTAGCTATTACCCTCGAAAACTAAAACTTTTGAAATAGGAAAAGAGCCTTTAATCACATTCTTTACCATGTGCAATCATAAAATAGTCTAATATCTTCATTTTTTCAACATACGTAGCTATTACCCTCGAAAACTAAAACTTTTGAAATAGGAAAAGAGCCTTTAATCACATTCTTTACCATTTGCAATCATAAAATAGTCTAATATCTTCATTTTTTCAGACATACGTAGCTATTACCCTCGAAAACTAAAACTTTTGACTAGGAAAAGAGCCTTTAATCACATTCTTTACCATTTGCAATCATAAAATAGTCTAATATCTTCATTTTTTCAACATACGTAGCTATTACCCTCGAAAACTAAAACTTTTGAAATAGGAAAAGAGCCTTTAATCACATTCTTTACCATGTGCAATCATAAAATTGTCTAATATCTTCATTTTTTCAACATACGTAGCTATTACCCTCGAAAACTAAAACTTTTGACATAGGAAAAGAGCCTTTAATCACATTCTTTACCATTTGCAATCATAAAATAGTCTAATATCTTCATTTTTTCAACATACGTAGCTATTACCCTCGAAAACTAAAACTTTTGAATAGGAAAAGAGCCTTTAATCACATTCTTTACCATTTGCAATCATAAAATAGTCTAATATCTTCATTTTTTCAACATACGTAGCTATTACCCTCGAAAACTAAAACTTTTGACATAGGAAAAGAGCCTTTAATCACATTCTTTACCATGTGCAATCATAAAATTGTCTAATATCTTCATTTTTTCCACAACAAAGCTATTACCCTCGAAAACTAAAACTTTTGAAATAGGAAAAGAGCCTTTAATCACATTCTTTACCTGTGCAATCATAAAATAGTCTAATATCTTCATTTTTTCAACATACGTAGCTATTACCCTCGAAAACTAAAACTTTAGTCTAATATCTTCATTTTTTCAACATACGTAGCTATTACCCTCGAAAACTAAAACTTTTGAAATAGGAAAAGAGCCTTTAATCACATTCTTTAAAAGAATGAAATATTTGACTATTTATGATTGCAAATGGTAAAGAATGTGATTAAAGGCTCTTTTCCTATGTCAAAAGTTTGAATGTCCTGTCCTGAAGTGTATATTTTAATTTTACCTGGATTCGGGATAGTGTCCCACATTATTAGCCAAGAAAGAGGTAAGAAGGAAGCATTTGGTACATTAGGTATGATTTATGCTATACTTGCAATTGGTATTCTTGGTTTTGTTGTCTGGGCTCATCATATATTTACTGTGGGAATGGACGTGGACACTCGAGCTTATTTTACTGCTGCAACTATGATTATTGCAATTCCTACGGGGATTAAGATTTTTAGATGAATCGGAACTTTACACGGGACACGACTTACTATAACTCCATCTATGTTGTGGGCCCTAGGATTTGTATTTTTGTTTACTGTGGGAGGGCTTACAGGAGTTGTCCTGTCGAACTCTAGAATTGATATTGTTCTCCATGATACTTATTATGTAGTTGCCCATTTCCACTATGTTTTATCAATGGGTGCTGTCTTTGCTATCATAGCAGGATTTGTACATTGATTTCCTCTAATGACCGGATTAAGAATGAATCAGTTTCTTCTTAAGGTACATTTCTTTATTATATTTTTAGGAGTAAACTTAACTTTTTTCCCTCAACATTTCTTAGGTCTCGCTGGAATACCACGTCGTTACGCAGATTATCCAGATACATATGCTTCATGAAATGTAATTTCTTCATTAGGGAGAGTTATATCTATAATTGCTACATTAATATTTATTTTTTGTATTTGAGAGGCCATGATCGCTAAACGAATTAATATTTTTTCACTTAATTTAAGATCAAGTGTGGAATGAAATCATCCCCATCCGCCTGCCGATCACTCCTATGAAGAAATTACTATAATCTCTACATTTTAAAGTGGCAGAAACATATATGCATTGGATTTAAACTCCAAAGATGGGTACCCCCTTTAAAAGTGTCTCAATGATTCCAACTAGGTTTACAAAATGGGAATTCACCTCTCATAGAACAACTTATTTTTTTCCATGACCATGCTTTACTAGTGGTAATCTTAATTACTTCTCTTGTAGGCTTTTTCTTAGCTGCATTGTTTTCTAATAAATTTCTCCATCGTTATCTACTTGATGGCCAGGCAATCGAGACGGTTTGAACCGTTATTCCTGCTATTATTTTAGTAGCTATCGCCCTTCCTTCTATTCGTCTTCTCTATTTAATTGATGAAATTCATAACCCTGCCTTGACTATTAAAGTAACGGGGCATCAGTGATACTGATCCTATGAATACTCTGATTTTGACGATATTCAATTTGATTCATACATAATCCCTTCAAATGAACTTTCTACCGGTATATATCGTTTACTTGATGTAGACAATCGTATGCCAGTGCCCTATAATCAAGCTATCCGTCTGATGATTACTTCAGATGACGTTCTACACTCATGAGCTGTGCCATCTCTAGGTATTAAGATGGATGCAGTCCCAGGCCGGCTTAATCAGTCCAGACTTCTAGTGAATATACCCGGAGTATTTTATGGACAATGTTCCGAAATTTGTGGATCTGGACATAGTTTTATACCTATTGTGATTGAAGCTGTTGGAGAGAGAGACTTTCTAAAGTGACTTGAGTTACAAATTTCATAGGGTGGCTGAAAGTCAAGCGGTAGCCTCTTAAGCTCTCTTATGGTAATTACCCCCTGTGGTACAGAGACTTAGTTTATTAATAAATATAAGGTTGTCAACTTTAAGAAGCCGATGGCAGTCTCTTATTCCTCAAATGATACCACTTCCTTGAATTATGGTTTTCCTTGTCTCTATAGCTTTACTGTGAGCTATTATAACTATGGTATTTTTCCTTTATCAACCCCGTTCGGTTTCTTCTGCTAAAGGCTTCTCTGATCGAACTGTTTACTTAAATTGAAAATGATAGCGAGCCTTTTTTCAGTATTTGATCCGACTTCCTCTTTTTTATCCAACTGATTAAGAATACTAATCCCACTTTTGTTTATAGTAATATCTTTCTGATTGATTCCTTCGCGACCTCAATTTTTGGCTAAGAGAGTTTTAATGGGATTAAATCGGGAGATATCCCTCCTTATAGGCCCAGCAAGATTTGGTGCCAATATCCTAGTTATTGCCCTTTTCTTATTTATTTTATTTAATAATTTTATCGGTTTATTCCCTTATATTTTTACCGCTACTAGACATTTAGCAGTTACCTTAAGACTAGCAGTTCCTCTGTGAATCTCTTTTATTCTATATACTTGGATTAAGGAGACAACGAATGCTTTAGCCCATCTTGTACCTTTAGGAACACCGGCACCTTTAATACCTTTCATGGTATTAATTGAAATCATTAGAAATATGATTCGGCCTATTACACTCTCTGTCCGTCTTGCGGCTAATATAATTGCCGGCCATCTCCTATTGACTCTTTTAGGGGCTCAAGGTACCCTGGAAAATTTATATGTTACTTCAATTGTAGTATTTTCACAGATTATCCTATTAATGTTGGAATTCTCTGTAGCTATTATTCAATCTTATGTTTTTATGACTCTAATGACTCTCTATGCAAGAGAATAATGAATCAATTAAATCACCCGTATCATTTGGTTAATATTAGACCTTGACCCCTAGCTACCGGAATAGGAGCTTTTGCGATGACTTCTGGACTTGTCAAATGGTTTCATTCATTTGATAGAATGCTATTTTTTACAGGATTAATAACAATCATATTTGTTTCGTATCAATGATGACGAGACGTATCACGAGAAGCTACTTTTCAAGGAATACATTCAACGAAGGTCGGATTTGGGTTGCGATGGGGAATAATCCTATTTATTATCTCTGAAGTTTTCTTTTTTGTCTCTTTCTTTTGGGCATTTTTTCACAGAAGTTTGTCGCCAAATATTGAAGTTGGGGCCTTATGACCCCCGATCGGAGTGGAAAGCTTTAATCCATTTCAAGTGCCCCTGCTTAATACAAGTATTCTGCTGGCTTCAGGAGTTACGGTAACTTGAGCCCACCATGCCTTAATAGAAAATAATTTTGATCAATGCCTTCAGGGGCTTCTATTTACTGTATTGCTGGGGTTATATTTTTCATTTCTTCAAGGGTTGGAGTACATAGAAGCCTCGTTTACTATTGCGGATAGAATCTATGGGTCTACATTCTTTTTAGCGACAGGTTTTCATGGTTTGCATGTACTTATTGGTACTATTTTTCTTATAATTTGTATCTTACGTCACGCTAAGTGCTACTTTTCTCCCCAACATCATTTCGGGTTTGAAGCTGCAGCTTGATATTGACACTTTGTTGATGTTGTCTGATTGTTTCTCTATCTTTCTATCTACTGATGAGGTGAATAGGATCTTTCTAGTATAAATATTATACTTGACTTCCAATCAAGAGATCCTGTTAGGGAAAGATAATTATTTTAATTTGATTAAGAATTTTTATGCTTGTTTTTATTATATTAACCCTCGGGATGTTTGTGAATAAGAAAGTCTCTCTGGACCGCGAGAAGAGTTCACCATTTGAATGCGGGTTCGATCCTTTGAATTCCTCTCGTACCCCCTTTTCTATTCGGTTCTTTGTTATTACTCTAATTTTTCTTATTTTTGATGTAGAGATTACTTTACTCCTACCTATAGTATATTTGAATATGTCTTCACCGACAACCTACCTGATTATCTTCTTTACTTTCATCCTTGTTGCAGGGGTATTTTATGAGTGAAGGGAAGGTGCCCTAAGATGAATTAAATAATCATTAACTTTATCAAAGACACTTTATTCAGGAGAATAGTTTAAATAGAACATTGGGTTTGCATCCTAAAAGAGGGATGTTCCTTCTCTCAGAGTGAGAATTGATGTCATCAAATCCAGTTTCGACCTGAATTTAGGCCTTTCGGCCCCCACTCTTTAGCAGAAGCTAATTGATAGCGCTTCATTGTTAATGAAGAGGAAGGGATGACCCCTGTTAAGAGGCAGAAAGAAGGATGAGAGCTGCTAACTCTTCAACCGGGTAGTTAAATTCTACTCACTGTCTATTTATATAGTATATTTAATACAATGCATTTTCAATGCATAAATGGATAAATATCCTTTAAATATTTCCAGGAATCATCCACCCCAACATCTTCAGTGTTGTACTCTTATTAAGCTATAGAAATATATAAATAGTGTGAATAATAAAGAAGATAGGATAAGTACCTTATATGGAGAGGAGGTTAGGAACGAAAATAAAGATGACCCCCGTAAGCTATTATGATAGATTAATGACGGCCCCGCTTCTTCTACCCAACCACAATCACCCTCATGATAGAGGAGTTCACCCATAAGTAAAGGTATGAAGCTTGTTCGCCCTGTAATGAATGGTAAAAATATTATTCTACTTACATAGTGTCTTAGGCTTAAACTAAATGATTTGACAAAGTAAGGTAAAATCACCCCTACTGTAATAAGGGAGAGGAGGAGAATCTTTTCAAATGGACCTAAGATGATTCTTACGTCCCCCAGAAAACATCAATAAAAGATATACCCCCCTATAACAGCCCCTCAATAAAGAACAAAAAGAGGAGTTAGATACTCCCCCTCTTCGTCCCTGTATTGACAGCTTAAATTATAATTATAGGAGCACAAACATACTATCGCAATCCGTGAAGAGTAAGTTCTTGTTAGAAGACATGAAACTAATATAAGTACACTAGGAAATAATATACACAGACTCTCTGAAGATTCAATAATTAGGTCTTTTGAAAAGAAACCCGATAAATATGGGAACCCTATTAATCTAAGAGAGCAAACTAAGATAATATAACTAGTGTAAGGGAGTATCCTGGATACCCCTCCTATACGACGTATATCTTGTACCCCTAGCGAATGAATTACGACCCCCGAACATATAAAAAGAAGAGCCTTAAAAAGTGCATGGGCAAAAAGATGAAAATAACAAAATAGAGTGAGCCCTAAGCCTAGAGAAAATATTATTACTCCTAGCTGGCTTAATGTAGATAACGCAATTACTCGTTTTAGATCGTTTTCTCCGAACGCAGCCAGGCCTGAAAAAAAGGAAGTTAAGGCCCCCATGACAACGAGTAAAAAACACCCTCTCTCTTCAAATGAGGGAGACAAACGAATTATCAAATAAATCCCGGCTGTCACTAGTGTGGATGAATGGACTAGGGATGAGACAGGGGTAGGAGCCGCCATGGCTGCTGGTAACCATGCAGAAAAAGGTAGTTGAGCTCTTTTGGTAAAAGAAGATAGGATGAACAAAAGCATGATTGATAAAGAGAAGTATCTTAAGAATATATAGTCCCAGCTCTTAGAGTAAAATATTAGCCCCAATGACCATAAAATTAATACATCACCTACTCGATTTCTTAAAATAGTAATTATTCCTCTAGAGGAAGAATTATAATTTTTGTAAAATATAATTAATAGATATGAAGTGATACCTAGCCCATCTCAACCTAATATTAATCTTAATCCATCCGAAGATATAATCAACAGAACCATAGATGAGATGAATCCTAATATTATATATATAAAACGATTAACAAAAGTTTCACCTATTATATAATAAGAGGAATAAATTATAACTTGAGAAGAGATTAAGAGAACTAAGAAGATGAATGATAGTCTTAGCCAATCAAAGCACACTTGATAATCCAAATGCAAAAAGGATATTTTTAATAAGTAGATTTCATCTGATAGGAATAATAAAAATGAGCAACAAACACTTATTACTCCGGTAAACAGTAAGATGTAACCTGATACAAAATATAACAATACTGTCAGAGATGACTCTCCTTTAGTTCCACAAACTAATATTCTCTTTAAACTATAACAGTAGACGAAAATTAAAGTCAGTAACGGAATCAGATGAGCTCTTCCGATTATATATTCCTTTAAGTTGTATTCTAATCAGCTAAAGATATACAATCTCTCCCCGTGACTTGTACTGGAGTATAAATAAATACAATAGCAAGATGAAAGAAAACATAAGATTCCAGATAAGCCTACTACTATTCAGTCTAGACTAAATGCACCGATAAAAAAATATATTTCGGAAAAAAAGTTAAGTGAGGGGGGTAATCCTATATTGAGAAAGCTAAGACTGAGTCATCAAAAACATAAATATGGAAAAAGAGAGATTATTCTACGGGTAAGAAGGAATCTGCGACTTCAGATGCGCGCATAAAATAGATAGCTTAAGTAGAATAATCCAGAGGAACAAATCCCGTGAGATACCATTATTAAAATTGATCTTATGTTGGTGTAAGTACAAGATATAAGTATACCTAGAATGACGAATGATATGTGAGCGACGGAGGAATAAGCAATTAAGGATTTGACATCAGATTGGCGTAGACAGATCAAGCAGCTGAAAATCCCGCCTATTAAGCAGACCCCTATTAGTGTTGTTTCTCTATAAATATTTAGTACTTGTACTAAATAGAGGCCGTAACCCCCTAGCTTGAGGAGAATAGCGGCTAATACTATAGAGCCAGTTACTGGAGCCTCTACGTGAGCCTTAGGTAATCAAATGTGTGCAAAATAAACTGGGAGTTTCACTAGAAAAGAAAGGATGGCTAGCAAGAAGATTATCTTGTCTATGAAATTACCCCAAAATTGTAAGAAGGACGACGAATAAATACTCGTGTGAGCAATGATGATGAAGAGTAGAGGTAAAGAGGATAGAAGAGTATAGAATAAGAAATAATAGGAAGCAGGTAGACGCTCTGGCTGGTAACCTCACCCGAGGATTAAAATAATTGTGGGAATTAGAGAGCACTCAAAGAAGACGTAGAATAAGATGAATGACTGCGTAGTAAACGTGAGTCACAGGAGGACAAACAAGCTTACAAGAATAGTTCTATAGCTTAATGGTCAACTTGGCTTTAATCTGATAACTATTAAAAAGAAAATACCTGAAGTCAATGTTAGAAGAGTAATTCCCCACTCTAGATGGAATTCTGATATTAACTTGTATATTAATATTAAGTATATTAAACTTGAGGTAAAGAACCACTTATTCATTTAGGAATTGTACTTGATCTGATCCTGACGAACGTACTAAAGATACCAATACTGATAATCCTAGAGCTCCTTCACAAACTGTGACTCTAAGAAAGATGAATGCGTTAATCATTCTCATATAGTTTGAATATACCAATAATCTGAACAATAAAAGAATGAGAAATTCTAATCTCAATAGAGTTACTAGGAGATGTTTGTTTCTTGAAGAGAAAATTAATAACCCTAAAGAAAGTGATAGGTAAATTATTATGATTGACTGAGTAATTAAAAAATAATATCGGTCTTGTAAACCGAATTTAGAGGAATCTCTCGGTCTTCAAAAGAGTTATTAACATCTTTAACTTCCAAAGTTAATATTTTTATTAAACTACCTTTTGACATCCTAGGATCTATCGTTGTTATTTCCATATTTATACTTCTAATGAATCATCCTCTTGCTTTTACACTCTCGTTGTTCGTTAAACTTTATTGATTTGTGTTATGCTTAAAAATGTTTCTCTGTGAATTTCACTAATTCTCTTTTTGATCTTTCTAGGGGGGATTCTCGTAATGTTTATTTATGTGTCTTCGCTAAGAGCTAACGAGAAATTTGCTGTAGATTTAACGTCATTTATATGAGTGGTACCTACAATTGTCTTGTCTTTCTTAGTTTTAAATAAGAATTTCATGTTTATGAGCCCTTCCTCGGGCTACCTTTATCCCACCGATTTCGTGATCATCAATTTTAATGTTAATAGACTTACCATATTGGCCTACTCGTTTATAGTGGTGTATTTATTTTTAGCACTCCTGCTGGTCATTGATTTTTTAAACAGTAATAAAAAACCTTTACGGTCAATGATCTAGTGATTCCGTAATATTAGGAAATAAAATGTTATCTTTACGTAAGACGCAACCTACCCTTAAAATCATTAATTCTGCCTTGGTGGATCTACCTGTGCCGGCCAACATTTCTATTTGATGAAACTTTGGGTCTCTCCTGGGCCTATGTCTTCTTATTCAAATTGTTACTGGACTTTTTTTAGCGATGCATTACACGGCAAGAGTAGACTTAGCTTTCTCTAGAGTGGCCCATATTTGCCGAGATGTCAACTACGGTTGACTGCTCCGGACTGTCCACGCCAATGGTGCCTCTTTTTTCTTTATTTGTATTTATTTTCATATTGGCCGAGGGATGTATTATGGTTCTTTTCATTATTTCGAGACATGAATGACTGGAATTGCTCTTTTGTTTCTTGTGATGGCCGCTGCTTTTTTAGGGTATGTTCTCCCGTGGGGTCAAATGTCCTTCTGGGGGGCGACTGTAATTACAAACTTAGTATCTGCCGTACCTTATATTGGTAACGATGTAGTACAATGGTTATGAGGGGGGTTTGCTGTTGATAATCCCACTCTGACACGATTTTTCACTTTTCATTTCTTGATCCCCTTTCTGGTGGCCGGTCTTACAATAATTCATCTTTTATTCCTTCATCAAAGAGGTTCAAATAACCCCCTTGGAATTAACGCTAACTTAGACAAATTACCGTTCCACCCTTATTTTACCATTAAGGATACCGTGGGGTTTATAGTCCTTATCTTTTTTCTTGTGACTCTCTCCTTAACTAGACCCTATCTTCTAGGGGACCCAGATAATTTCATTCCTGCTAACCCATTGGTTACCCCAGCCCATATCCAACCGGAATGATATTTTCTGTTTGCATACGCTATTTTGCGGTCTATTCCTAATAAGCTAGGAGGGGTAATCGCCCTTGTCTCTTCTATTCTTATTCTTGTGTCCCTTCCCTTTACATTTAAGCCTAAGTTTCGAGGTCTTGAGTTTTATTCTGTAGCCCAGCCTTTGTTTTGATCCTGAGTGTCAGTCTTTTTACTTCTAACATGAATTGGGGCACGACCTGTAGAAGACCCCTATATTTTTCTGGGACAGATTCTTACATGTGCTTACTTCTCATATTTTGTGTTTACTCCAATTGTTATTAATTTGAATGACAAAATTGTCTAATTAGACCCCTTGGCCGATTAAAGCATCTGTTTTGAAAGCAGAATAAGGTTGATTATACAACCAGGGGTCTTTATTTTTAACCCCCTTGAGAAAGGCTTCAGTAGAAACACAGGAATATTAAAGATGTAGGTAAAAGACTTTTCCAGCATAAATGTATTAGGTTATCATAACGATAGCGGGGATAAGAGCCGCGTCTCCATAGATAGGAGTACACCACTAAACAAAATATGAGGAAGCTTATAGACCCGAATACTACACTAAATAGTAGAGATATGAAAAGAATGCTAGCGTATTCTGATAATATAATTAGAGCGAAACCGACTCCTATGTATTCTGTATTGAATCCCGACACTAACTCGGATTCACCCTCAGCTAGATCGAAGGGTGTTCGATTAGTCTCTGCCAGGATTGTGGTAAATCAGCACAATCCTAGAGGAAGACATAGGTATAGAGGTCACCCTACGTAAGAGGATTTCACTAGGTACCCTTCTAGATCGAGCTTTTTAAATAACATTAAAGGAGAAAGGATAATAATAATCAAAGATACCTCATAGGAGATGGTCTGTGCCCCTGCGCGAATTCTTCCTAGCAAAGAATACTTAGAGTTAGAGGACCAGCCTGCAACCATAATTCTGTATACTCTCACTCTCATTGCACAGATAACTAATAGGAATGATAAATTGAATTTTGCACCGTAAGAGATGAATGGGACTAGAGTCCATAAGAAAAAGGAAAGGAATAAACTGAACACAGGAGCAACGAGGTACGGTATGAAATTGGAGACAAGAGGAAGTGAGACTTCCTTACAAAATAATTTGACCCCATCAGAAAAAGGTTGTAGGATCCCAAGAAAGCCGACTTTATTTGGGCCCTTACGCAACTGAATGTAACCCAAAATCTTTCGTTCTAATAGTGTTAAAAAAGCAACTGAAACTAAAACCATAACTACTTGTAAAAAAATAAAATAGATCATTTAAGCTAGTGCTATCAACTAAGGTCTCCTTATAAATAGATCCTAAATCTAACGCATTTGTCTGCCAAGCTGACATAAAATCTCAAGAGGTCCTTTCGTACTATCATGAGTGGATTTGCCTTGGGGGTAGAAACTAACCTGGCTTACGCCGGTCTGAACTCAGATCACGTAGGGGTTTAACAGTCGAACAGACTGCCTCTCTAGGCTGCTGCACCGAGTAGGGTCCCTGAACCAACATCGAGGTCGCAAACTCTTTTGTCGATTTGAACTCTCAAAAAGAATTACGCTGTTATCCCTAAGGTAACTTGGTCTTTATTCATCTAAGGATCAATGGTCATTTATTGATGTGTTTATGTTGTAAGTGTTTATTCTGTTCTTACCGTCGCCCCAACCGAACATTGCTTTACTCTGTCTAATTACCTACCGCAAGACAAAAGAATTAAATGTAAAGATCTATAGGGTCTTATCGCCCTCCAAGTACATTTAAGCTTTTTCACTTAAAGATTAACTTCAATTTAATCGAAGAGACAGACCATCTCTCGTCAAACCATTCATTCCAGCCTCAAATCAAAAGGCTAATGATTATGCTACCTTCGCATGGTCAGTATACCACGGCCCTTTAATTCATCAGTGGGCAGGCTCGACCTCCCAAAGTTAGGAGGCGATGTCTTTGTTAAACAGGCGGAGATGAGTTTTGCCGAATTCCTTTAGGATTTTGTGAGGAACATTGTGTTAAATGTATTTATAGTTCTACTAATTCTATCATTATGATTGCTAAATTTATGTAATTAGCATCGGCTAGTCTTAATTAATTATTTTGAAATTATCATTTTAGTAACAATGGTTATTAAACCGAGGCAACTTTTAAGCCTAATCATGTTTTTCTTAATATTATAATATAATTTTTTCTAGAGCTCGTCCCCTAGAAAATCTTCCTTGCGGAGTACCCTAAAGGAGTATTCTGCCAACCAGATATAAAAGTACGAAATATTTTTCACAACGATATTAGTCTTGAAGAGATTTATGAAACAATCATCTTTAACCAATATAGATCACCTTGTTTCGGGATTCAGCAATGAAGATTAAAATTTAATAAACCCTGATACAAAAGGTACAAACAATAACTTCTTTGTAATTAGTAGACTTTCCTTTTCAGTACTTAGACCTTGAATAAATTCGATTCTTTTACTAATGTAATATTGTTTTAAATAAATTTGTAAATAAAGATTTAGAGAGCACTCTCAAGAGTATCTTTTTAGTGTAAGCAAAATGTTTATTCAAACTCCCTCCCTCTTTCAAGATACACCTTCCGGTATACCTACTTTGTTACGACTTATCTCTTCGGACAAGAGAGCGACGGGCGATGTGTACATTTCTCAGAGCCTCCTTCAGGTTGATAGACCTTACTTCTAAATCCACCTTCTTCTCCATGATAAAATGAAAGTTCCGTTTAAGTTCTTATTGTAACCCACCCTCTCCCGGACATAAGCTACACCTTGATCTGATTTATTAGCCTAAGCAATTAAGAGCAGTTATTTATTTAATCCCCTAAACGACGGTATATAAGCTGTTTTACAAGAACGGGTCGGTTGTCTCGTGGATTGTCGTTTATGGGGCAGGTTCCTCTAGTAAGTTTAGAAACCGCCAAATTCTTTAGGTTTAAATAATACTACCCAGGTTAATTAGAAATGAACTAATAGGGTATCTAATCCTAGTTGTTTGGCCATCTAAAGAGTGCTTTATTCAAACAAATGGAGAATAAATGCAAATTTCACCCTTATTGATCTAAAATATACTTGTCCCAAAGCTCCTCTGTTCACCTAAAATATTTGCTCTAGGGCCTTGTATGACCGCGGATGCTGGCACAAAGTGGTCCCCCTATCTTTTCGTTCGCTATACCTAAGAAGTAGGCAATAATGTCAATCACTGCACTTCTAACCTATAATGATATCTTGCATATGACTCGTAGAAAGAGTAAATAAACTAGCTAGAATCAAACTTTTACTGCTGGATGCTGGGATAAGAACGACTGGATAAAATATGAAAATGATATTGTGGCGGAAAGTAATAGTAACGGACAAAGAAGTAAGATAATAGTTATTTACTGATTTGAGTGTGTTTAAGAATGAAGCTTATGACTACGAATAATGGGAGATCAGATGTATAAGGTAATTGAAAGCAGTCACCCCGGCGAGCGACCGAAACCCATTATCTAGCCGCCATGAAGAGTGAAATATCTCCTCGATAACCTTATTTAAATGTGGAAAATACTCTAGACGTTGCTGCAGATATCTGAAGTAAGAGATAAATAGTGTGGATAACTAATACATCAGGTATATTGTATGATTTGAAGTGACTACTTGTTTGGTTGTTGAATCTTATCTGTCTAGATAATTACATCATTACGATAAAATAAGTAAAAATGGATATGAATGATGAAGTTAACAGAATTGGAATTGTATTGAATACGTGTAAATGTGAGTAAAATTGAAATTTATTTAAATACTTGCATTTACTCATTTATGATTGTAACGATGATAAAAAAAAATAAAAAGGTTAAATAGGGGATTAACCCACCCCTAAATACCTAAAATTACCATATAAATGATACTTAGTTATACAGCCTCACGCAACTAACAACTAAACTTGACGACCATTTAAAAGGAGAACGGATGGTGGAATATAGTACATGATAACGTATTTTATGAAATGTAGATTGGTGAGATAATATATTTAGATACGTAGGCTACCTCTAAGACAAGGCCCCCCCCCCCCTCAGACATGTAGGTATAGACCTACATGTCTGAGGAGGGGCCTTGTTAAAGAGTCAAGCCTACGTACACACACATAATTTAATATTAGTATATATAACGTCCTGTATAGTACATTCACCGCTCTTTTATTAGAATAATAAAAGAGCGGTGAATGTACGTTATTTATATCATTTATATAATATTAAATTTTATTTAAACCCTCTTAAGAGGGTTTCTAAAATAACCTAGAGATATTGATTTATATTTATCCTGGAAGATTTGGTGTTCCAGGATAAATAAAATCATTATCTCATCTAATACAACCCTCTTAAGAGGGTTTAAAAATTTAATAGATCTATAAACTTATTTGTAGTATTTTTTGTCCTAACACTAAGTGTTAGGACAGGGAAAAAATACTACGGATAAGTTTATATTTAATTAAATGTAACTATAATAAGATATTATCTGTTTTATTTTATATCATTATAATGACGTTCTGTATAGGTTAAATTGTTTCAAATTGAAAATTAAAAACCCCGTAAAATCGTTAAAAATCAGCTTAAAGTTTGCGTTTAGGGAATTTTGTGACCCCATTTTACACGTTTAATGCTAAGGTTCTCGATATTTACCTCAAAAACAGCCTTTTTCAGGATCTTGCCTTTAATCCTGTAAAAAAGTAAATTAGCCCACCTCAAATTTTTCTTAAAAAAATGTAAAATAGATAATTTTATTCTATTTCAGCAAGGGAGGGCGGCAGCAACCTGGATTATCTCCTTACAGGAGATAACTCAATATAGATTGATCTCCCCAATAAGTTGAGGAACCGATAATTTTATCTTTTTTGAGGTGAGTACCAAGAATCTGATCCTGCTCCTAGTCCGGGGTATAAACGTAATAGTTAATTAGAAAAAGAATTATATGTTTGATAAGAGTATTATATTGTCTACTGTTAAAAAAGGATAGAGTTATTTTATTTAGATTAGCCTGGAAGAAGAACTCCCTCCCTCGTTACGCTTCAGTTTGAAGCATAAGCTCGGGGGGGGGGGGGGGTTCTTCTCTCCCAGGGGTGTTAAAGAGTAAGCTAAATTAAGCTACTGGGCTCATACCCCAATGATAGAGTAATCTCTCTTTAAATGATTAAGTGATTATGCCTATTTTTTTCCTATATTCTTATAGTGTCCTCCCACTCTTGGTTAGGTTTGTGGCTTAGTATAGAAATAAATTCTTTAAGCTTTATCCCTATCATAATCGAAGAAAGAAAAGAAAATAGATTAAAATATTTTTTAATTCAGTCAGTAGCCTCAGTCATCTTTTTAGCGAGTATTCTGAATCAATCCTTTTCATTCTTAATTCCTTTTGCCCTATTAATTAAGATTGGTGCGGCCCCGTTCCATATATGATTAGTAAGTATTTCTAAATCTATATCATGAAAGGTTTTATCCCTTTTAATAACTTTTCAGAAAATTGGGCCTCTTCTTGGACTGGCTATACTACAATTCACAAATTCTTTTTTCATTTTTATTAGAGCATTTATTGGTGGATTAGGTGGGATTAACCAATCCAACCTTCGGCTGATTATAGCGTTTTCTTCCGTTAGACATCTATCTTGACTAATAGTCAATATAAGTAGATTTTTCTTGATATTAGTTTATTATGTGACTTACTTGGCTATTCTATATTTTGCTGTAATTTTATTACAGCAAAGGGGTATGTACTCCCTCGCCCAAATGAATAGTAATGCTAGATTAATTTATAAAGCTTCGATTTCATTTAATCTTCTCTCTTTAGCCGGATTACCCCCATTCCTGGGATTTTTTATTAAATGAATATCTCTGGAAATAAATATTTTATCCCCCCTTCTTGTGTTAGCCCTTGTTGTGTCTTCATGTTTCTCAGTCTATTTTTATTTTAGGATTGCTATGAGATCTCTTTTATTTCCCTCAGAGGTAAAGTCTAAGAAAATAGAGATCCCGGGTATTCTATCAATAGGGTTTAATATTTTTCTTCCTCTATTCTTTTTGTAAAGCTTTAAGTTAATTAAACTACCAGCCTTCAAAGCTGGAAATAAGATGTTCTTAAGCTTTAATAATTTACTTTAATATAGATGGGGGTATTATCTACATAATTACAGTATCAACGTAATCCTTTTTATCAGGCACCCCATCTCTTCTTATTATATATGAAATGTAAATTTCTCTTTAAGAATCAAAATCTTACGTGCACAGAACACTTATATACACATCACCCTGCTTACAATAAAATAATTTTTAGTTAATTAGGCCCGGGTTAGAAACAACTCAAGATTTGCAATCTTGTATTTTTTTTTAAACTACTGAGCCGTAAATTAATCATAGTAAAGGGAATAATCCTTAACTAAATTTACAATTTAGCACCTATAATCGGCCACTTTACTTATGCAACGTTGATTTTATTCTACGAATCACAAGGATATTGGAACTTTATACTTTATTTTTGGGGCTTGAGCAGGTATAGTTGGGACTTCTTTAAGAATGCTCATTCGAGCAGAGTTGGGTCAACCAGGTTCCCTGATTGGCGATGAACAAGTATATAATGTTATTGTGACAGCTCATGCATTTATTATAATTTTTTTCATGGTTATACCAATCTTGATTGGGGGATTTGGTAACTGGCTAGTACCCATTATATTGGGGGCCCCGGATATAGCATTTCCCCGGTTAAATAATTTAAGATTTTGAATACTTCCACCATCCTTGACTCTTCTCTTGGCCAGATCTATAGTTGAGAGAGGTGCAGGAACTGGATGAACAGTTTATCCCCCTCTATCCTCAGCCATTGCCCATGCCGGACCTTCTGTAGATTTAGCTATTTTCTCGCTTCATTTAGCTGGAGTTTCCTCTATCTTAGGGGCTGTAAATTTTATTACTACTATCATTAATATACGACCCCAGTCAATATCTATTGACCGTATACCTCTCTTCGTCTGAGCAGTAGGAATCACCGCCGTTCTTCTCCTTTTATCACTTCCAGTCCTAGCGGGGGCTATTACTATACTGTTAACTGATCGTAACTTAAATACTTCTTTCTTCGACCCCGCAGGTGGTCGCAGGTCATCTTCATTTTTTAAACATACGTAGCTATTACCCTCGAAAACTAAAACTTTTGACATAGGAAAAGAGCCTTTAATCACATTCTTTACCATTTGCAATCATAAAATAGTCAAATATCTTCATTTTTTCAACATGCGTAGCTATTACCCTCGAAAACTAAAACTTTTGAAATAGAAAAAGAGCCTTTAATCACATTCTTTACCATGTGCAATCATAAAATTGTCTAATATCTTCATTTTTTCCACAGACAAAGCTATTACCCTCAAAAACTAAAACTTTTGAAATAGGAAAAGAGCCTTTAATCTTATTCTTTACCATGTGCAATCATAAAATAGTCTAATATCTTCATTTTTTCAACATACGTAGCTATTACCCTCGAAAACTAAAACTTTTGAAATAGGAAAAGAGCCTTTAATCACATTTTTTACCATTTGCAATCATAAAATAGTCTAATATCTTCATTTTTTCCAAAGACAAAGCTATTACCCTCGAAAACTAAAACTTTTGACCTAGGAAAAGAGCCTTTAATCACATTCTTTACCATTTGCAATCATCAAGTAGTCTAATATCTTCATTTTTTCAACATACGTAGCTATTACCCTCGAAAACTAAAACTTTTGAAATAGGAAAAGAGCCTTTAATCACATTCTTTACCATTTGCAATCATAAAATTGTCTAATATTTTCATTTTTTCAACATACGTAGCTATTACCCTCGAAAACTAAAACTTTTGAAATAGGAAAAGAGCCTTTAATCACATTCTTTACCATTTGCAATCATAAAATAGTCTAATATCTTCATTTTTTCAACATACGTAGCTATTACCGTCGAAAACTAAAACTTTTGACATAGGAAAAGAGCCTTTAACAACATTCTTTACCATTTGCAATCATAAAATAGTCTAATATCTTCATTTTTTCAACATACTTAGCTATTACCCTCGAAAACTAAAATTTTGACATAGGAAAAGAGCCTTTAATCACATGCTTTACCATGTGCAATCATAAAATTGTCTAATATCTTCATTTTTTCCACAGACAAAGCTATTACCCTCGAAAACTAAAACTTTTGAAATAGGAAAAGAGCCTTTAATCACATTCTTTACCCTGTGCAATCATAAAATAGTCTAATATCTTCATTTTTTCAACATACGTAGCTATTACCCTCGAAAACTAAAACTTTTGACATAGGAAAAGAGCCTTTAATCACATTCTTTACCATTTGCAATCATAAAATAGTCAAATATCTTCATTTTTTCAACATGCGTAGCTATTACCCTCGAAAACTAAAACTTTTGAAATAGGGATGAGCCTTTAATCACATTCTTTACCATTTGCAATCATAAAATTGTCTAATATCTTCATTTTTTCAACATACTTAGCTATTACCCTCGAAAACTAAAACTTTTGAAATAGGAAAAGAGCCTTTAATCACATTCTTTACCATTTGCAATCATAAAATAGTCTAATATCTTCATTTTTTCAACATACGTAGCTATTACCGTCGAAAACTAAAACTTTTGACATAGGAAAAGAGCCTTTAACAACATTCTTTACCATTTGCAATCATAAAATAGTCTAATATCTTCATTTTTTCAACATACTTAGCTATTACCCTCGAAAACTAAAATTTTTACATAGGAAATCACATGCTTTACCATGTGCAATCATAAAATTGTCTAATATCTTCATTTTTTCCACAGACAAAGCTATTACCCTCGAAAACTAAAACTTTTGAAATAGGAAAAGAGCCTTTAATCACATTCTTTACCCTGTGCAATCATAAAATAGTCTAATATCTTCATTTTTTCAACATACGTAGCTATTACCATCGAAAACTAAAACTTTTGACATAGGAAAAGAGCCTTTAATCACATTCTTTACCATTTGCAATCATAAAATAGTCAAATATCTTCATTTTTTCAACATGCGTAGCTATTACCCTCGAAAACTAAAACTTTTGAAATAGAAAAAGAGCCTTTAATCACATTCTTTACCATGTGCAATCATAAAATTGTCTAATATCTTCATTTTTTCAACATACGTAGCTATTACCCTCGAAAACTAAAACTTTTGAAATAGGAAAAGAGCCTTTGATCACATTCTTTACCATGTGCAATCCTAAAATTGTCTAATATCTTCATTTTTTTCAACATACGTAGCTATTACCCTCGAAAACTAAAACTTTTGACATAGGAAAAGAGCCTTTAATCACATTCTTTACCATTTGCAATCATAAAACAGTCTAATATCTTCATTTTTTCAACATACGTAGCTATTACCCTCGAAAACTAAAATTTTTGAAATAGGAAAAGAGCCTTTAATCACATTCTTTACCATGTGCAATCATAAAATTGTCTAACATCTTCATTTTTTCCACAGACAAAGCTATTACCCTCGAAAACTAAAACTTTTGACATAGGAAAAGAGCCTTTAATCACATTCTTTACCATTTGCAATCATAAAATAGTCTAATATCTTCATTTTTTCAACATATGTAGCTATTACCCTCAGAAACTAAAACTTTTGAAAATTGGAAAAGAGCCTTTAATCACATTCTTTACCATGTGCAATCATAAAATAGTCTAATATCTTCATTTTTTCAACAGACCTAGCTATTACACTCGAAAACTAAAACTTTTGAAATAGGAAAATAGCCTTTAATCACATTCTTTACCATTTGCAATCATAAAATAGTCTAATATCTTCATTTTTTCCACAGACATAGCTATTATACTCGAGAACTAAAACTTTTGACATAGGAAAAGAGCCTTTAATCACATTCTTTACCATGTGCAATCTTAAAATTGTCTAATATCTTCATTTTTTCCACTGACAAAGCTATTACCCTCGAAAACTAAAACTTTTGACATAGGAAAAGAGCCTTTAATCACATTCTGTACCATGTGCAATCATAAAATAGTCTAATATCTTCATTTTTAGTCTAATATCTTCATTCTTAATAGTCTAATATCTTCATTTTTTCCAAAGACAAAGCTATTACCCTCGAAAACTAAAACTTTTGACATAGGAAAAGAGCCTTTAATCACATTCTTTACCATGTGCAATCATAAAATAGCCTAATATCTTCATTTTTTCAACATACGTAGCTATTACCCTCGAAAACTAAAACTTTTGACATAGGAAAAGAGCCTTTAATCACATTCTTTACCATTTGCAATCATAAAATAGTCTAATATCTTCATTTTTTCAACATGCGTAGCTATTACCCTCGAAAACTAAAACTTTTGAAATAGGAAAAGAGCCTTTAATCACATTCTTTACCATTTGCAATCATAAAATAGTCTAATATCTTCATTTTTTCAACATACGTAGCTATTACCCTCGAAAACTAAAACTTTTGAAATAGGAAAAGAGCCTTTAATCACATTCTTTACCATTTGCAATCATAAAATAGTCTAATATCTTCATTTTTTCAACATACGTAGCTATTACCCTCGAAAACTAAAACTTTTGACATAGGCAAAGAGCCTTTAATCAACATTCTTTACCATTTGCAATCATAAAATAGTCTAATATCTTCATTTTTTCAACATACGTAGCTATTACCCTCGAAAACTAAAATTTTGACATAGGAAAAGAGCCTTTAATCACATTCTTTACCATGTGCAATCATAAAATTGTCTAATATCTTCATTTTTTCCACAGACAAAGCTATTACCCTCGAAAACTAAAACTTTTGAAATAGGAAAAGAGCCTTTAATCACATTCTTTACCATGTGCAATCATAAAATAGTCTAATATCTTCATTTTTTCAACATACGTAGCTATTACCCTCGAAAACTAAAACTTTTGACATAGGAAAAGAGCCTTTAATCACATTCTTTACCATTTGCAATCATAAAATAGTCTAATATCTTCATTTTTTCAACATACGTAGCTATTACCCTCGAAAACTAAAACTTTTGAAATAGGAAAAGAGCCTTTAATCACATTCTTTACCATTTGCAATCATAAAATAGTCTAATATCTTCATTTTTTCAACATACGTAGCTATTACCCTCGAAAACTAAAACTTTTGAAATAGGAAAAGAGCCTTTAATCACATTCTTTACCATTTGCAATCATAAAATAGTCTAATATCTTCATTTTTTCAACATACGTAGCTATTACCCTCGAAAACTAAAACTTTTGAAATAGGAAAAGAGCCTTTAATCAACATTCTTTACCATTTGCAATCATAAAATAGTCTAATATCTTCATTTTTTCAACATACGTAGCTATTACCCTCGAAAACTAAAACTTTTACATAGGAAAAGAGCCTTTAATCACATCTTTACCATGTGCAATCATAAAATAGTCTAATATCTTCATTTTTTCAACATACGTAGCTATTACCCTCGAAAACTAAAACTTTTGAAATAGGAAAAGAGCCTTTAATCACATTCTTTACCTGTGCAATCATAAAATAGTCTAATATCTTCATTTTTTCAACATACGTAGCTATTACCCTCGAAAACTAAAACTTTTGACATAGGAAAAGAGCCTTTAATCACATTCTTTACCATTTGCAATCATAAAATAGTCTAATATCTTCATTTTTTCAACATACGTAGCTATTACCCTCGAAAACTAAAACTTTTGAAATAGGAAAAGAGCCTTTAATCACATTCTTTACCATGTGCAATCATAAAATAGTCTAATATCTTCATTTTTTCAACATACGTAGCTATTACCCTCGAAAACTAAAACTTTTGAAATAGGAAAAGAGCCTTTAATCACATTCTTTACCATGTGCAATCATAAAATTGTCTAATATCTTCATTTTTTTCAACATACGTAGCTATTACCCTCGAAAACTAAAACTTTTGACATAGGAAAAGAGCCTTTAATCACATTCTTTACCATTTGCAATCATAAAATAGTCTAATATCTTCATTTTTTCAACATACGTAGCTATTACCCTCGAAAACTAAAACTTTTGAAATAGGAAAAGAGCCTTTAATCACATTCTTTACCATGTGCAATCATAAAATAGTCTAATATCTTCATTTTTTCAACATACGTAGCTATTACCCTCGAAAACTAAAACTTTTGACATAGGAAAAGAGCCTTTAATCACATTCTTTACCATTTGCAATCATAAAATAGTCTAATACTTCATTTTTTCAACATACGTAGCTATTACCCTCGAAAACTAAAACTTTTGAAAATAGGAAAAGAGCCTTTAATCACATTCTTTACCATGTGCAATCATAAAATAGTCTAATATCTTCATTTTTTCAACATACGTAGCTATTACCCTCGAAAACTAAAACTTTTGAAATAGGAAAAGAGCCTTTAATCACATTCTTTACCATTTGCAATCATAAAATAGTCTAATATCTTCATTTTTTCCAACATACGTAGCTATTACCCTCGAAAACTAAAACTTTTGAAATAGGAAAAGAGCCTTTAATCACATTCTTTACCATGTGCAATCATAAAATAGTCTAATATCTTCATTTTTTCAACATACGTAGCTATTACCCTCGAAAACTAAAACTTTTGACATAGGAAAAGAGCCTTTAATCACATTCTTTACCATGTGCAATCATAAAATAGTCTAATATCTTCTTCTAATATCTTCATTCTTAAACATCACGACAAAGCTATTACCCTCGAAAACTAAAACTTTTGACATAGGAAAAGAGCCTTTAATCACATTCTTTACCATTTGCAATCATAAAATAGTCTAATATCTTCATTTTTTCAACATACGTAGCTATTACCCTCGAAAACTAAAACTTTTGAAATAGGAAAAGAGCCTTTAATCACATTCTTTACCATGTGCAATCATAAAATAGTCTAATATCTTCATTTTTTCAACATACGTAGCTATTACCCTCGAAAACTAAAACTTTTGAAATAGGAAAAGAGCCTTTAATCACATTCTTTACCATGTGCAATCATAAAATTGTCTAATATCTTCATTTTTTCAACATACGTAGCTATTACCCTCGAAAACTAAAACTTTTGACATAGGAAAAGAGCCTTTAATCACATTCTTTACCATTTGCAATCATAAAATAGTCTAATATCTTCATTTTTTCAACATACGTAGCTATTACCCTCGAAAACTAAAACTTTTGAAATAGGAAAAGAGCCTTTAATCACATTCTTTACCATGTGCAATCATAAAATAGTCTAATATCTTCATTTTTTCAACATACGTAGCTATTACCCTCGAAAACTAAAACTTTTGACATAGGAAAAGAGCCTTTAATCACATTCTTTACCATTTGCAATCATAAAATAGTCTAATATCTTCATTTTTTCAACATACGTAGCTATTACCCTCGAAAACTAAAACTTTTGAAATAGGAAAAGAGCCTTTAATCACATTCTTTACCATTTGCAATCATAAAATAGTCTAATATCTTCATTTTTTCAACATACGTAGCTATTACCCTCGAAAACTAAAACTTTTGAAATAGGAAAAGAGCCTTTAATCACATTCTTTACCATGTGCAATCATAAAATAGTCTAATATCTTCATTTTTTCCACATACGTAGCTATTACCCTCGAAAACTAAAACTTTTGAAATAGGAAAAGAGCCTTTAATCACATTCTTTACCATTGCAATCATAAAATAGTCTAATATCTTCATTTTTTCAACATACGTAGCTATTACCCTCGAAAACTAAAACTTTTGAAATAGGAAAAGAGCCTTTAATCACATTCTTTACCATTGTGCAATCATAAAATAGTCTAATATCTTCATTTTTTCAACATACGTAGCTATTACCCTCGAAAACTAAAACTTTTGAAATAGGAAAAGAGCCTTTAATCACATTCTTTACCATTTGCAATCATAAAATAGTCTAATATCTTCATTTTTTCAGACATACGTAGCTATTACCCTCGAAAACTAAAACTTTTGAAATAGGAAAAGAGCCTTTAATCACATTCTTTACCATGTGCAATCATAAAATAGTCTAATATCTTCATTTTTTCAACATACGTAGCTATTACCCTCGAAAACTAAAACTTTTGAAATAGGAAAAGAGCCTTTAATCACATTCTTTACCATTTGCAATCATAAAATAGTCTAATATCTTCATTTTTTCAACATACGTAGCTATTACCCTCGAAAACTAAAACTTTTGAAATAGGAAAAGAGCCTTTAATCACATTCTTTACCATGTGCAATCATAAAATAGTCTAATATCTTCATTTTTTCAACATACGTAGCTATTACCCTCGAAAACTAAAACTTTTGACATAGGAAAAGAGCCTTTAATCACATTCTTTACCATTTGCAATCATAAAATAGTCTAATATCTTCATTTTTTCCAACAACGTAGCTATTACCCTCGAAAACTAAAACTTTTGAAATAGGAAAAGAGCCTTTAATCACATTCTTTACCATTTGCAATCATAAAATAGTCTAATATCTTCATTTTTTCAACATACGTAGCTATTACCCTCGAAAACTAAAACTTTTGAAATAGGAAAAGAGCCTTTAATCACATTCTTTACCATTTGCAATCATAAAATAGTCTAATATCTTCATTTTTTCAACATACGTAGCTATTACCCTCGAAAACTAAAACTTTTGACATAGGAAAAGAGCCTTTAATCACATTCTTTACCATTTGCAATCATAAAATAGTCTAATATCTTCATTTTTTCAACATACGTAGCTATTACCCTCGAAAACTAAAACTTTTGAAATAGGAAAAGAGCCTTTAATCACATTCTTTACCATTTGCAATCATAAAATAGTCTAATATCTTCATTTTTTCAACATACGTAGCTATTACCCTCGAAAACTAAAACTTTTGAAATAGGAAAAGAGCCTTTAATCACATTCTTTACCATGTGCAATCATAAAATTGTCTAATATCTTCATTTTTTCAACATACGTAGCTATTACCCTCGAAAACTAAAACTTTTGAAATAGGAAAAGAGCCTTTAATCACATTCTTTACCATTTGCAATCATAAAATAGTCTAATATCTTCATTTTTTCAACATACGTAGCTATTACCCTCGAAAACTAAAACTTTTGACATAGGAAAAGAGCCTTTAACTTTACCATGTGCAATCATAAAATAGTCTAATATCTTCATTTTTTCAACATACGTAGCTATTACCCTCGAAAACTAAAACTTTTGACATAGGAAAAGAGCCTTTAATCACATTCTTTACCATTTGCAATCATAAAATAGTCTAATATCTTCATTTTTTCCACAGACAAAGCTATTACCCTCGAAAACTAAAACTTTTGAAATAGGAAAAGAGCCTTTAATCACATTCTTTACCTGTGCAATCATAAAATAGTCTAATATCTTCATTTTTTCAACATACGTAGCTATTACCCTCGAAAACTAAAACTTTTGACATAGGAAAAGAGCCTTTAATCACATTCTTTACCATTTGCAATCATAAAATAGTCTAATATCTTCATTTTTTCAACATACGTAGCTATTACCCTCGAAAACTAAAACTTTTGAAATAGGAAAAGAGCCTTTAATCACATTCTTTACCATGTGCAATCATAAAATAGTCTAATATCTTCATTTTTTCAACATACGTAGCTATTACCCTCGAAAACTAAAACTTTTGAAATAGGAAAAGAGCCTTTAATCACATTCTTTACCATTTGCAATCATAAAATAGTCTAATATCTTCATTTTTTCAACATACGTAGCTATTACCCTCGAAAACTAAAACTTTTGACATAGGAAAAGAGCCTTTAATCACATTCTTTACCATTTGCAATCATAAAATAGTCTAATATCTTCATTTTTTCAACATACGTAGCTATTACCCTCGAAAACTAAAACTTTTGAAATAGGAAAAGAGCCTTTAATCACATTCTTTACCATTTGTGCAATCATAAAATAGTCTAATATCTTCATTTTTTCAACATACTTAGCTATTACCCTCGAAAACTAAAACTTTTGAAATAGGAAAAGAGCCTTTAATCACATTCTTTACCATGTGCAATCATAAAATTGTCTAATATCTTCATTTTTTCAACATAAGCTATTACCCTCGAAAACTAAAACTTTTGAAATAGGAAAAGAGCCTTTAATCACATTCTTTACCATGTGCAATCATAAAATAGTCTAATATCTTCATTTTTTCAACATACGTAGCTATTACCCTCGAAAACTAAAACTTTTGAAATAGGAAAAGAGCCTTTAATCACATTCTTTACCATTTGCAATCATAAAATAGTCTAATATCTTCATTTTTTCAACATACGTAGCTATTACCCTCGAAAACTAAAACTTTTGAAATAGGAAAAGAGCCTTTAATCACATTCTTTACCATGTGCAATCATAAAATTGTCTAATATCTTCATTTTTTCAACATACGTAGCTATTACCCTCGAAAACTAAAACTTTTGACATAGGAAAAGAGCCTTTAATCACATTCTTTACCATTTGCAATCATAAAATAGTCTAATATCTTCATTTTTTCAACATACGTAGCTATTACCCTCGAAAACTAAAACTTTTGAAATAGGAAAAGAGCCTTTAATCACATTCTTTACCATTTGCAATCATAAAATAGTCTAATATCTTCATTTTTTCAACATACGTAGCTATTACCCTCGAAAACTAAAACTTTTGAAATAGGAAAAGAGCCTTTAATCACATTCTTTACCATTTGCAATCATAAAATAGTCTAATATCTTCATTTTTTCAACATACGTAGCTATTACCCTCGAAAACTAAAACTTTTGACATAGGAAAAGAGCCTTTAATCACATTCTTTACCATTTGCAATCATAAAATAGTCTAATATCTTCATTTTTTCAACATACGTAGCTATTACCCTCGAAAACTAAAACTTTTGAAATAGGAAAAGAGCCTTTAATCACATTCTTTACCATTTGCAATCATAAAATAGTCTAATATCTTCATTTTTTCAACATACGTAGCTATTACCCTCGAAAACTAAAACTTTTGACATAGGAAAAGAGCCTTTAATCACATTCTTTACCATTTGCAATCATAAAATAGTCTAATATCTTCATTTTTTCAACATACGTAGCTATTACCCTCGAAAACTAAAACTTTTGAAATAGGAAAAGAGCCTTTAATCACATTCTTTACCATGTGCAATCATAAAATAGTCTAATATCATCATTTTTTCAACATACGTAGCTATTACCCTCGAAAACTAAAACTTTTGAAATAGGAAAAGAGCCTTTAATCACATTCTTTACCTTTGCAATCTACATTCTATAC
>NC_088868.1:13139186-13199491 GCF_032884065.1 Artemia franciscana
AAAACACTTAGGGGAGTGGAGGGATCGGGATGAAACTTGGTGGGAAAAATAAGCATAAGTCCTAGATACATGATTGACATAACTGGAACGAATCCGATCTCTTTGGGGTAGTTGGGGGGGGGTTAATTCTGAAAAATTAGAAAAAAACGAGGTGTTTTTAACTTACGAACGGGTGATCGGATCTCAATAAAATTGGATAGTTAGAAGGATATTGTGTCTCAGAGCTCTTATGTTAAATCTCAACCGGATCTGGTGACATTGGGGGGAGGGAGTTGGGAGGGGGAACCTAAAACTTGGAAAACACTCAGAGTGGAGGGATCGGAATGACTTGGTGGGAAAAATAAGCAGTCCTATGTCCATGATTAACATAACCGGAACGGGTCTGCTCTCTTTGGGGTAGTTGGGGGGGGGGGAGTTAATCCTGAAAAATTAGAATAATTGAGGTATTTTTAACTTGCGAACGGGTGATCGGATCTCAATGAAATTTGATATTTAGTAGGATATCGTGCCTCAAAGCTCTTATTTTAAATCCCGACCGGATCTGGTGATATTAGGGGAGTTTGGGGTGGGGAAACCTAAAATAATGGAAAACGCTTAGATTGGAGGGATTAGGATGAAACTTGGTGGGACAAATAAGCAGAAGTCTTAGATACGTGATTTACATAAATGGAACGGATCCGCTCTATTGGGGGAGGGGGGTTAATTCTGAAAAATTAGGAAAAATGTCGTATTTTTAACTTACGAAGGAGTGATCGGATTTTCATGAAACTTCATATTTGGAAGTACCTTGTAACTCAGATCCCTTATTTTAAATCTCAACCGAATCCATTGTAACTGGGGGGGGGGGCAGTTGGGGGACCGGAAATCTCAGAAGATACATAAAGCGGTGAGATCAGGATGAAACTGGATGGGAAGAATAAAAACCTGTCTAAGATACGTGACTGACATGACGAGACCGGATCTGCTTTGTTTGTTGGAGTTGGGTGGGGGGTAATTTTGAAGATTAAGGTATTTGTAACTTACGAAAGGGTTACCAGATCTTAATGAAATTTGATATTTAGAAGGATCTTGTGCTTTAAAGCTTTAATTTCAAATTCCGACCAGATCCTGTGACATTGGGGGTAGTTGGAGGGGGAAACCGGAATTCTTGAAAAACGTGAAAATTGGGGTATTTTTATGTTACGAAAAGGTGATCGGATCTTAGTGAAATTTGATATTTTGAAAGATATCGTGTCTCAAAGCTCTTATTTTAAATTCCGACCGGATCTGGTGACATTGGGGGGAGTTTGGGGTGAGGGAACCCAAAATCATGGAAAACGCTTATATTGGAGGGAAAGGGATGAAACTTGGTGGGAGAAATAAGCAGGAGTCTTAGATACGTGATTTACATAATTGGAATGGATCCGTCCTATTAGGGGGGGGGGTTAATTTTGAAAAATTAGAATAAATGACGTATTTTAAACTTAAGAAGAAGTGATCGGATCCTTATGAAACTTCATATTTAGAAGGACCTCGTAAATCAGATCTCTTATTTTAAATCTCATCTGGATCCAGCGTAATTGGGGGGCAATTGGGGGGACTGGAAATCTTAGAAAATACTTGAAGCGGTGAGATCAGGATGAAACTGGATGGGAAGAATAAAAACTTGTCTAAGATACGTGACTGACATAACCGGACCGGATCTTCCCTCTTTGGTGGAGTTTGGGGGGGGGTAATTTTGAAAATTGAAGTATTTGTAACTCAGGAATTGAAGTATTTCTGTGACATTGGGGGAAGTTGGAGGGGTAAACCGGAATTCTTGGAAAACGTGAAAATTGGGGTATGTTTATCTTACGATTACGTGATCGGATCTTAATGAAATTGGATATTTAGAAGAAATTCATGTCTCAGAGCTCTTATTTCAAATCCCGACCAGATCTTTTGAAGTTGGGGGGGAGTTGGAGGGGGAAACCTTGGAAAACCCTTGGAGTGGAGGAATCGGGATGAAGCTTGGTGGATAGAATAAGCAAATGTCCTTGATACGTGATTGACGGAACCGTACTGGATTCGCTCTCTTTGGGGGAGGTGTTCAGTGATTTGGCGAGTTTGGTGCTTCTGGACGTGCTAAGACGATGAAAATTGGTAGGCGTGTCAGGGAGCTGGGTGATCGGATCTTAATGAATTTTGATATTTAGAAGGACATCAGTGACTCTGAGCTCTTATTTTAAATCCTGACCAGCATTAAGCCTATATTTTTCTTTTAAATCAATATCTTGATTCATAGAATTTTGTTAGAGCTCATACTAAATGATCTCTTGGCTCTTAGCTCTTCTTGCCTCGTCACAAGTGCCATATGGGCTTTTAGCTCTTGTTTCTCTACTAACTCTATAAAACTACTCATATAGTGTCATCACGTGTGCTTTACTTTCTCAAGAAAAGATGACCTTCAGGTGGACTTCCTACAATAATAAATTGGCATACAAACTTCGAACTGTTTGCAGAATCTTAACATTTTCTTGCAGTGAAAGTGGGTGATAATGTCAATTTGGATGTATACCTGCCGACAGACTATAGAGGCAAAATTTGTGAAACAAAGTTTGCTTGAGCATGCAGAGAACTGGATAAATATATGAGTAAAATTAGAATCTCGCACTTCCATTAGATTTTGTTGGGGGACTTTAGTTGTGACTTGTTGAAAAGAGATAATCCACAGGCTCTTCTTCTTAGCCTCATTCCAAATGAAAGTGCTCTCCTACCCAAATCTGCTAATTCCTGTATATATACACCCCTTGGGATCAATTTCTAACTTTGTTCACGTGCTTGTTTCCAGTAGTATTGCTGGTCGTGCAATAAGCGCAACCGTTCTTAATGGTTTTGTAGTCTCTTATCATTTAACATTGTCTTTTAGTATTTCGACTCCATGTAACCATGCAGGGGTAAATCAAGAATCTTAAGTGGCGTACTGTAGTACAATGGAAAACATTGGTATACTCTTGTACCAGTATTACACTGATAATCTTCTCTCAAAGATAAAAATAACATTTCAGCTTCTCCAGAGCTAAATTCCATCTTCAAGTGGTTAAACTCATCTTAATTAAATACGCATGCGTTACTTAATTCGCACGACCTATGAGAAGTAAAAAAGCAGTTTGTCCCTCGCACCGAAGTACGAGTTGGATCCCAAGTGATAAGCTGTTCCCAGAATTCATCTCTTGTTGAGGCTTTTAATAGGGCCAAATTTTGGCTAAGTACTAAATGGAATGCTGCTGTTTCAGAACTGATGTTGTAAATCAGGTCTACTTATCTATCAAACGCTGTTTTTCAAAAGAGCTGGAGAAACATAGAGCTGCTATGTTTCAAACAGGCTAAATTGGCTACTTAGGTCTACTTTTGCAGTATTAGCAGAGTTTTTAACTAGTTTTCTTATTCATTTAAATTGTCAAAGGTGTTTTCTATAGGGTGTTGGCTTGTGAGATTTTTCAAACAGGCTAAATTGGATACTTAGGTCTACTTTTGCAGTATTAGCAGAGTTTTTAACTAGTTTTCTTATTCATTTAAATTGTCAAAGGTGTTTTTCTATAGGGTGTCGGCTTGTGAGATGCTTCAAACAGGCTAAATTGGCTACTTAGGTCTACTTTTGCAGTATTAGCAGAGTTTTTAACTAGTTTTCTTATTCATTTAAATTGTCAAAGGTGTTTTCTATAGGGTGTTGGCTTGTGAGATGTTTCAAACAGGCTAAATTGGATACTTAGGTCTACTTTTGCAGTATTAGCAGAGTTTTTAACTAGTTTTCTTATTCATTTAAATTGTCAAAGGTGTTTTCTATAGGGTGTTGGCTTGTGAGATGTTTCAAACAGGCTAAATTGGATACTTAGGTCTACTTTTGCAGTATTAGCAGAGTTTTTAACTAGTTTTCTTATTCATTTAAATTGTCAAAGGTGTTTTTCTATAGGGTGTCGGCTTGTGAGATGCTTCAAACAGGCTAAATTGGCTACTTAGGTCTACTTTTGCAG
Source organism: Artemia franciscana (assembly GCF_032884065.1). Classification (NCBI taxonomy): domain Eukaryota; kingdom Metazoa; phylum Arthropoda; class Branchiopoda; order Anostraca; family Artemiidae; genus Artemia; species Artemia franciscana. The sequence goes on from NC_088868.1 coordinate 13,143,179, forward strand.
TATTAGCAGAGTTTTTAACTAGTTTTCTTATTCATTTAAATTGTCAAAGGTGTTTTCTATAGGGTGTTGGCTTGTGAGATGTTTCAAACAGGCTAAATTGGATACTTAGGTCTACTTTTGCAGTATTAGCAGAGTCTCTAATAAGTTTTCTTCTTCATTTAAATTCTCAAAGGTGTTTTCTATAGGGTGTTGGCTTGTGAGATGTTTCAAACAGGCTAAATTGGCTACTTAGGTCTACTTTTGCAGTATCAGCAGAATTTCTAATAAGTTTTCTTATTCATTTAAATTATCAAAGGTGTTTTTTTATAAGGTGTTGGCTTGTGAGATGTTTCAGACAGGCTAAATTGGCTACTTAGGTCTACTTTTGTAGTACCAGCAAAATTTCTAATTCTGCACATACACTTCAAGTAAGAAAAATACTTATCTCTATAGTCAGAATTGCATCCTGAATCCAAAGTTATTGTGCATTTGCATCAGAAAGGAAATTAATATTCACCATATACAGACCTAGCCTATACCAATTCAGGGTATATATTTGCACGTTAGTGAGTATATGTGTATGTATGTGTATATGTGTGTATGTGTATATGTACGTGTGTATGTATATGTATGTATATGTATCTGTATATGTATATATATATATATATATATATATATATATAGATAGGTATATATGTAAGCCCTATAGATAGGTAGAGTAGCTCCATAGGAGGCTTAGGCCAAGTAGGACCTTGTCCCAGTGGGGCCCATAATAGAAACTGGGAAACCCTCCCCTGGGGGTCATAATTTCAGGTGGAGGAGGAAGAAGGCCCCTCAAATGTACACTCAGCAGGGCCAACTGCCGTGTTCACGCGTCAGATGAGTTACAAACCTTCTCCTAGTAATGGGTTAAATTGCATGGTGAAGCAGAACACCATCGTGGGAGGATCCTCTATAGGAGGACAACTGCGGCAGGGCGTAAGATCCAGATTTATGGACAACGGCCTCTGTAAAGGGCTGCCTCGACCCTTTCGGGGTACCTGCAAGACTGGGAAACTTGCGGTCAATTTTTCCCACTTGAGGAGTGGCGCCCCTCGAGGAAATTATAGCCTAGTAAACAACACAGCACTCGTACGGGATTCTGATTATTGGATAATTTTCTGGGCTTGGTTTGCTTTGATGGGCGTTTTCGGGCTGAAAAACCTCTTCTAGCTAATTTATCTACTATGGGCTGCCTCCCCGTAGTAGCATAATATTTGTAGGCATGAATATATAATGAGTCGGAGGTAATAGGCTTGGGACTGTCTGTGCAGGATTTCGACTCTTGTTGATGGAAGAGCATCGCCAAGTGCTGAAAACCATGTTGTGACCAAGGTGGGCCCAGGATTGCACAAAGCCTCCAACTTACTGGAGGTCCCAGGGACTTCTTGCTGTCCGGTTCTAAGCCGGCTTAAGCGCTTCGGTGTAGACTTGAGAAGATATGTTGGTCCCCATCCTGCACTGGTATCCGGGATCACTGCTTTTCTTGAGGCCAAAATAATTTCAAAGATTTAAAGAACATGAAAATTGGAACTTGGAATGTTACGACGTTAAAAAATGACTATCGCATCGACATTTTGACTGACGAATTCAGACGGTTTGAACTGGATTTATTAGGAGTTTCAGAAACTCATATCCCAGGGGTAGGAAGCATGAAATTAGGTGACATAGAATTTGTTTACTCAGGAAGGAAGGATGGGGTACATAGACAGGGAGTAGGGCTCATGATGAATAAGGAAGCTGCTATGTCTTGTTTAGGCTGGGAAGGTATTAATAATAGAATACTAATTGCTCATTTTATGACTAAAAAGTTTAGGGTATCAGTTATAGTAGTATATGCCCCCATTGAACCAACTGATGGAGATACTAGTGACTCAGATGAATTTTACTTACAGTTACAGGAGCAAATAGACAGGGTACCAGGTAGAAATATGGTGTTTTTGCTAGGAGATTTTAATGCCCAGGTTGGTAGAAATAGGGATAGATGGTATCCTAGCCTAGGTAATTTTGGTGTAGGAAAAGAAAACAGTAATGGCTATAGGCTTTTGCAATTTTGTAGGTATAACAACCTAGTTATAACCAATACGGTGTTTGGTCACAAAATGGCCCATAAGTTGACATGGTATTCACGTGATGGTAAGACAGCAAACCTTATTGATTATGTTATTGTAAACAGAAGACTAGCAGGATCAATACAAGATACTAGGGTGTATAGGAGTGCCGTTATTGATGTTAGAAGTAAAGATCACCATCTAGTAGTGTCTAAGGTTAATTTAAAGCTGAAATTTCGGAAGAGTAACTCCCTCCCGGGAAGTTATGATGTTGGTAGACTTCAGGATGAAAATTTGAGAAAAAAATTCCAGGAACAGTTGAGTACTAAACTTGAGGGTTTAAAATTTGACAATGTGAAAGATGGATGGAATAATTTCAGAAAAACAATTTGTGAAGTTGCTGATGGTGTCCTAGGGAAGAGTGCTAAGACAGCAACTAGGAATATTAGTGAAAAAGCTTTAGGTTTAATAGAGAGTAGAAGGGGTTTGTATAAGAATTATCTGAGCGATAGGTCGTATGAAAACAAAAGGAATGTAAAGAAAGTGGAGAAAGCATTAAAATATGAACTAAGGAGATGTGAAATGGAGGCGATGGATAAAATTGCTGAGGATCTGGAAGATGCGGCTAGACGGCATAATAGTAAAATATTATACTGGCATGTTAATAAATTGAAAGGGAGTAGCCGATCCGGACTAGTCCCAGTTAAAGATAGAAATGGGGTCACAATTAGTGATAAGGAAAAAGTTAAAGAAAGATGGGTGGAACATTTTGAGAATGTGCTAAACCGAGATACAGTTGCAGGAAAAGATATAGATGAAAATGAAAAAGTTTGTGATACCTTGGATGTGAAGGAAGATTTGTTTAGTGAGGAAGAATTAGCGACAGTACTAGAAGGATTAAAAAATAATAAGGCCCCAGGTGCTGATAGTATGATTAATGAGTTCCTTAAATATGGTGGCTCTGAGGTTAGGAATAAGCTACTGAAGATTATGAACATGATTTTTGAAAAAGGGGAAGTACCCAATGATTTTAGGAAAACCTTAATTAAACCACTGTATAAGAAAGGTGACAAGAGTGAATGTCGGAATTATCGAGGCATTAGTCTGGTCTCTGTAGGTAGCAAATTACTGAGTAATATGATACATTTTAGATTGAGACATGCTGTAGACAAAGTTTTAAGGGAAGAACAATGCGGTTTTAGAAAAGGTAGAGGATGTGTCGACCATGTTTTCACTCTTAGGTTAATAATTGAGAAGTCCCTTCGTTGTCAAACACCTTTGGTCCTTAGTTTTATCGATTATGAGCAAGCTTTCGATTCTGTTGATAGAACAGCGTTAACAAAGGTCTTATCGTTATATGGTATACCAGAAAAATACATTAAAGTGATTTGCGCTATGTACGAGAATAATACTGCTGCGGTTAAGGTAGGAAATGAGGTTAGCAACTGGTTTTGTATTAAATCAGGAGTTAAGCAGGGTTGTGTTCTATCTCCCTTTTTATGGATCATTTTGATGGACTTCGTCTTAAGGAGCACAGGAAAGGCAATTGGAGACCATGGAATCAAATGGGGAGGAAGAACGCTCCTGGACTTAGATTATGCTGATGATTTAAGCATATTAGATGAAAGTGTGAGCAAAATGAATGAATTTTTAGAGGTTTTACGAGTTCAGGGTGCTAAAATAGGCTTGAAAATTAATGTTAAGAAGACTAAGTCACTAAGGTTAGGAATAAGTGAAGATGAACAGGTGACCTTAGGTAACGAAAAGATTGATCAGGTTGGGAGCTTCAGTTACCTTGGTAGTATTATTAGTAAAGATGGTGGGAGCAGTGAAGATGTTAAAAGTAGAATAGCTAAAGCTCAGGGTGTTTTTTCACAGTTAAAAAAAGTTTGGAAGAATAGAAAGATAAGCCTACAAACCAAGATTAGAATATTGGAAGCTACAGTGATGACAGTGGTCAAATATGGCTCTGAAGCATGGACACTCCGAAAAGCAGATGAAAATTTACTAGGTGTTTTCCAGAGAAATTGCCTACGGATTGTTCTGGGTACCCGGCTGACTGACCGTATTTCAAACAGTAGGTTGTACGAAAAGTGTGGTTCAATCCCGCTTTCTGGGGCTATAATGAAAGAAAGGTTGAGATGGCTAGGCCACGTTCTACGGATGAAGGATGACAGATTACCGAAGATTGTCCTTTTTGGCCAACCGTCTGGGGCTACACGGAAAGCAGGTCGTCCTTGTCTGGGTTGGGAGGATGTCATAAATAAGGATTTAAAGGAAATGGGAACTTCCTGGGAGGGAGTAAAGAGGGAGGCTTTAAATAGATTAGGTTGGAGGAGGAGCGTGCGTAGCTGTGTTGGCCTCAGGCGGCTTGGTGCTGCAGTGAGTTATTAGTAGTAGTAGTAGTATATATATATAATTATATATATATATATATATATATATATATATATATATATATATATATATATATATATATATATATATATATATATATATATATATATATTATAATATATATATATATATATATATATATATATATATATATATTATATATATATATATATATATATATATATATATATATATATATATATATATAAAAATAAGTTGTTTGTGGGTTATGTCTGTCTGTCTGTCTGTCTGTCTGTCCGCATATGACGTCTGAATTATTTCATCATATACCAATTCAAAACGAAAGTATACAAGCTGATGTAGCTGAGTTGGTAACGCGGTATGTTCCAGGTTCTAGGTTCGAGAGATTCCAGGTACAAACCTTACAAAAACTACAAAAAAAAAAAAGCTAAAAAAAGTAAAAAAAAGGTAAAAAACTAAAACCTAAAAAGAAAAAAAACTAATAAAAATAACTAAAAAAAAAATTAAAAACTACAAAACAAACCAAAAACTAAAAAATAACTAAAAAAACTAAAAACTAAAAAAGAAAAAAACTAAAAAAGGAAAAAACTGAAAAATAAAGGAGAAAAAGAAAACTAAAAAAAGGGGCACAGGGGGATATAAATAAGTTGTCTGTGTGTGTGTGGGTCTGTCTGTCGGGTGAAGTCATGTTTGTGTGTCGACTGACGTCATGTTTTCAACTGACGAAATTACAGACCGGGACATCGGGACACAAATGGTGACCGGGACACCGGCACATAGAGAATATAAATGACGACACTCAAAGAGAAAGCGACCGGGACAAAAGGAATGTTCGATTAGCAATCACCATCAACAAAGCACCGGGACACAAATGACGACCGGGACACAGGAAGTATAAATGACGACCAGGACATAAGTAAAAAAAAACTTAAAAAAAAGGTAAAAACTACAAAAAAACTAAAAAGAAAAAAACTAAAAACTAATAAAAAAAACTAAAAAAGCTAAAAAACTAAAAAAACTAAAAAAGAAAAAAAGAAAAAAGGAAAAAAAATGAAAAATAAAGGAGAAAAAAAACTAAAAAAAACGAATGTGTATACAGACCGGGACACCGGGATACAAATGACGACCAGGACACAGGGAATATAAATGACGACCGAGACAAAGGGACACAACTACAACGGGGACGCCGGGGGGCACAAGTGGATATAAATGCAACCGGGACACCGGGACACAAGGAATATAAATGAAGCCCGGGACACTCAAAGAGAAATCACAGACTGGGACACCGGGACACAAATGACGACCGGGACACAGGGACTATAAATGACGACCGGGACACAGGGACACAACTACAAAGGGGACGCCGGGGGGCACAGGGGGATATATAAATGATGACAGCGACACAGGGAATGGTCGAAATGACGACCGGGACACAGGGACACAACTACAAAGGGGACGCCGGGGGGCAAAGGGGGATATATAAATGATGACAGCAACACAGGGAATGGTCGATTAGCAATCACCATCAACAAAGCTCAAGGGCAATCATTAGAATCATGAGGTATAGATCTGAATACGGATTGTTTTCCCATGGACCATTATATGTTGTATGTTCAAGAGTCGGTAAACCTGACAATCTATTTATATGCACAGACAATGGGACAGCAAAGAATGTTGTATATTTGCAAGTTTTACGTAGTTAAAAACATATATATATATATATCTATCTATATTCACAGGTGGGACATAGGGACACAACTACAATGGCGCGTAACTAATATGGCGCGTAACGATTTACGCGCGCGGGGGGCTTGGGGGGGGGGCGAAGCGCCCCCACCAACTTGGTGTTGAGCTGGCGCGAAGTGCCAACCCAACAGCTAGTATATATATATACAATTGTTGTTGTATATAATAAGTTGTATATATATACAACTTATTAGTTGTCTGTGTGAGTGTGTGTGTGTGTCTGTCGAGTGACGTCATGTTTGTGTGTCGACAGACGTCATGTTTTCGACTGACGAAATTACAGACCGGGACATCGGGACATAAATGACGACCGGGACGCCGGCACATCTATCTATATATATAAAAATTAGTTGTCTGTCTGTGGATCTGTGGATCAGGTGACGTCATGTTTCTGTGTCGGCTGACGTCATGAAATTAGTTGTCGTCATTTTTGCTTTGACGATGCTTAGTATATTGTAAAACACATTAATATGGTTAATACCATTCCCTGTGTCGCTGTCATCATTTATATATCCCCCTGTGCCCCCCAGCGTCCCCTTTGTAGTTGTGTCCCTGTGTCCCGGTCGTCATTTATATTCCCTGTGTCCCGGTCGTCATTTGTGTCCCGGTGTCCCAGTCTGTGATTTCTCTCTTCATTTATATTCCTTGTGTCCCGGTCGTCATTTATATCCCCTTGTGCCCCCCGGCGTCCCCGTTGTAGTTGTGTCCCTTTGTCTCGGTCGTCATTTATATTCCCTGTGTCCCGGTCGTCATTTGTATCCCGGTGTCCCGGTCTGTATATACATTCGTTTTTTTAGTTTTTTTTTTCCTTTATTTTTCATTTTTTTTCCTTTTTTATTTTTTTCTTTTTTAGTTTTTTTAGTTTTTTAGCTTTTTTAGTTTTTTTATTAGTTTTTAGTTTTTTTTTCTTTTTAGTTTTTTTTTGTAGTTTTTACTTTTTTTTTAGTTTTTTTTACTTACGTCCTGGTCGTCATTTATACTCCCTGTGTCCCGGTCGTCATTTGTGTCCCGGTGCTTTGTTGATGGTGATTGCTAATCGAACATTCCTTTTGTCCCGGTCGCTTTCTCTTTGAGTGTCGTCATTTATATTCCCTATGTGCCGGTGTCCCGGTCACCATTTGTGTCCCGATGTCCCGGTCTGTAATTTCGTCAGTTGAAAACATGACGTCAGTCGACACACAAACATGACGTCACCCAACAGACAGACCCACACACACACAGACAACTTATTTATATCCCCCTGTACCCCTTTTTTTAGTTTTCTTTTTCTCCTTTATTTTTCAGTTTTTTCCTTTTTTAGTTTTTTTCTTTTTTAGTTTTTAGTTTTTTTAGTTTTTTTTTAGTTTTTGGTTTGTTTTGTAGTTTTTACCTTTTTTTTAGTTATTTTTATTAGTTTTTAGTTTTTTTTCTTTTTTAGGTTTTAATTTTTTACCTTTTTTTTACTTTTTTTAGCTTTTTTTTTGTAGTTTTTGTAAGGTTTGAACCTGGAACCTCTCGAACCTAGAACCTGGAACATACCGCGTTACCAACTCAGCTACATCAGCTTGTATACTTTCGTTTTGAATTGGTATATGATGAAATAATTCAGACGTCATATGCGGACAGACAGACAGACAGACAGACAGACAGACAGACAGACATAACCCACAAACAACTTATTTTTATATATATATATAGATATATATATATATATATATATATATATATATATATATATATATATAATATATATATATATATATATATATATATATAGACATTCACTTATAAACGATCTCCTAATTTTCACTCACTGTAGTGGCAATGAACGGCTACATTGCTGCCGTCAACGCTTGTGTCACCAAACTTTTTTTTACCGCCAAATATGTTCGTCTTAATACTACTATCCTATAGAGATCAGTAAAGGAAATACTCGGCACAAAACGCAAAGTTCGTCTTTTGCCTTCAGTATTCAAGCAATAGCAGGTTATATGATCGGAATGGCTACTGCTTCAAAAGGAAAGATAGTTGTGGTTTCTTATAATTATTAAATAAAAAAAACTAGTTTTTTTAACTGAAAGTAAGGAGCGACATTAAAACTTAAAACGAACAGAAATTACTCCGTATATGAAATGGGTTGTCCCCTCCGCAGTCCCACGCTCTTTACGCTAAAGTTTGACTCTTTGCCACAATTCTACTTTTTAAAACAATGAAAAACTTTAGCGTAAACAGCGTGGGACTGCGGAGGGGACAACCCATTTCATATACGGAGTAATTTCTGTTCGTTTTAAGTTTTAATGTCGCTCCTTACTTTCAGTTAAAAAAACTAGTTTTTTTTATTTAATTTCTGAACGTTTTTGAATTAATGCATGTTTGATTTTGGCTCTCCGCACATAAATTATTGAAATGAAATTAGTATATTAATTTTTTTTTGGCTAAATGGCTTTCTCTTAGTTTTGATCAGACGATTTTGAGAAATAAGGGGTGGGGAAGGAGGCCTTAATGCCCTCCAATTTTTCGGTTACTTAAAAAGGCTACTAGAACTTTTAATATTCAACGAACGTTTTTATTAGTAAAAAATATACGTAACTTAAGAATTAACTTACGTAACAAACTTTTATATTCTTATATTTTTATTATGTGTACGAGGGGGTTTGTACCCTCGTTAATACCTCGCTCTTTACACTAAATCGTAAGTTTTGTCCCAATTCTTTAAGAATGACCCCTGAATCAAAAAGGCCGTAGAATAAATAGTTGAAATCACTAAAAATATTTTAGCATCAAGAGCGAGGTATCTATCTCCTCCTAAATACCTCGCTCTTTATTCTAAAGTATTTTTAGAACCCCTCATATTCGTAATAATATCTGTTCGTTTTAAGTTTCAATGCTATTCCTTACTTTCATTTGAAAAAACGTTTTCATGTTTATTTTTTCACTGTTTTTTTTATAGTAATGCTAGAAAATCCTGCGCCCTTTTCATTGAATTTTTCTTCCCCCGTGACATATTCCTCAAAGGAAAGATCCTCCCACAAAGCCCTCTCCCATCAACCCCACCCCCCAAACCAAAAAATCCCCATGAAAACGTCTGTACACTTCCCAATAACCATTACTATATGTAAACACTGGTCAAAGTTTGTAACTTGCAGCCCCTCCCTCAGGGATTGTGGGGGAGTAAGTCATTCCCAAAGACATAGCTATTATGGTTTTCGACTATGCTGAACAAAATGGCTATCTTAAAATTTTAATCTGTTGACTTTTGGAAAAAAATGAGCATGGGAGGGGGCCTATTTGCCCTCCAATTTTTTGGTCACTTAAAAAGGGCACTAGAACTTTTCCTTTCCGTTAGAATGAGCCCTCTCGCGACATCCTAGGACCACTTGGTCGATAAGATGACCCCTGGGAAAAAACAAACAAATAAATAAACACGCACCCGTGATTTGTCTTCTGGCAAAAAATACAAAATTCCACATTTTTTAGATAGGAGCTTGAAATTTTTGCTATAGAGTTCTCTGATATACCGAATGCGATAGTGTGATTTTCGTTAAGATTCTATGACTTATAATGGATGTTTCCCCCTTTTTTCCAAAATAGGGCAAATTTTCTCAGGCTCGTAACTTTTGATGACAAAGACTAAATTAATTGAAACTTAATATTTAGAATCAGCGTAAAAATTCGAATCTTTTGATGTATCTTTTAGTATCAAAATTCCGTTTTTTAGAGTTTCGTTTACTATTGAGCCGGGTCGCCCCTTACTACAGTTCCTTACCACGAACTGTTTGAAAAGAAAATAATTCGGTATTTCGGGGCTTCTGACATTATTACTCCTTTGCGGAAGTTAGGCTCAAAATTGAAAAAGGATTATAGTTTTTCTCTGGACCCCTTCCACCTCTTAGTTCGTTTATTTTCCCGTTAGTTTTCACCTGTTTTCGCTTTATAGTTGTGTTATCTCTTAGCAGTAGTTATGGTTGTGGTATATATGTTTTATCGCTCGTATAGTTGTGTTATTTTCAAATTATACTCCATAATAGAGAGGCTCCGAACACCCAGCATTGTATATTAAGCTCTTAATTTGACGTTTTTTTCTAACGTGACCAGATTCGTCCTGCGCCCTTTTCATTGAATTTTTTTCCCCCATGGCATATTTCTCCAAGGAAAGATCCTCCCACATAGCCCCCTCCCTCAACCCTACCCCCAAAACCAAAAAAATCCCCCTGAAAACGTCTGTACACTTTCCAATAACCATTATTATATGTAAAGACTGGTTGAAGTTTGTAACTTGCAACCCCTCCCCCAGGGACTGTGGGGGAGTAAGTCATCCCCAAAAACATAGTTATTATGATTTTCGACTATGCTAAACAAAATGGCTTTCTCAAAATTTTGATCCGTTGACTTTGGGAAAAAAATGAGCGTGGGAGGGGGCCTAGATGCCCTCCAATTTTTTTGGTCACTTAAAAAGGGCACTAGAACTTTTCATTTCCGTTAGAATGAGCCCTCTTGCGACATTCTAGGACCACTTGGTCGATACGATGACCCCTGGGGAAAAAAAAAAAAAAAAAAACAAACAAATAAACACGCACCCGTGATTTGTCTTCGGGCAAAAAATGCAAAATTCCACATTTTTGTAGATAGGAGCTTGAAACTTCTACAGTAGGGTTCTCTGATACGCTGAATCTGATGGTTTCATTTTCGTCAAGATCCTACGACTTTTAGGGGGTGTTTCCCCCTATTTTCCTAAATAAAGCAAATTTTCTCAGGCTCGTAACTTTTGATGGCTAAGACTAATCTTGATGAAACTTATATATTTAAAATCAGCATTAAAATGCGATTCTTTTGATGTAGCTATTGATATCAAAATTCAATTTTTTAGAGTTTTGGTTACTATTGAGCCGGATCGCTCCTTACTACAGTTCGTTACCACGAACTGTTTGATTTTATAAAATTCGACAAGTTTTCTCAGGCTCACAACTTCTGATCCTTAATTTGACCTGAATGAATTCTACATATTTTGTATTTAGGGAAAAGCCGTAATAAGTCGATTGTTTTGAGGTATGCGTCATAGTTGCAGCGACATAGTAAAGAGTGAAGCCCATTGTGACCAAAAACTTAAAAAATGAATTTTTAAACAGGTTTTTAATTGTGAAGGAATTACTCGATGATGCTGATTTGGCATTGCTAACTATTATATCATGCTTTAAAGTTTAACAAAAATTAATGATAAAAGCAATATTATGAGACAGTGACAATTTGTCTCCCTTCTCTACATTTTGAAGAATGTATATGACAACCTGCATACATTACTATATAACTTAAAACAAGTCTATATCATACTTTATATTTTTTTATTTATTAAAAGTATGTGAACAGTCTATTCTAAAAATCAACATTTGTGGTACCTTGTGATAGCGCAGTGGGTTATGCCACGGCTCCAAATGATGTGGCTAAGGTTCAATCCCGCCTGTCGCAAGGATTTCTTAACTGTTCCAAATTTCCAAACATTAATTTAATGTAATTTTTTTCGTATGTTTGAATCAATTTGTTATATCGTTTCCATCTAACTTGAGACAATTTCTATCATGTGAATAAATAAAATACATATTTTTGTCTTCTAAATTTTTAACTTGTCAATTTTATTTTCTTCACATTTGGCCAAAGATATAAGACGTAAATTGACTCAAAAGACACAAGAGCTTTGTTTCACAAAGAAAGTGATACATATTTTCAAATACCGAGATTGGCGTTATTATGTATCTGTTTTAAAAGGAATATGGTTGTGTACTTTTAAATTCTAATAAGTTTCTTCACTTTCTATTTTGTTTTATCAAACAGTTCGTGGTAACGAACTGTAGTAAGGAGCGACCCGGCTCAATAGTAATCAAACCTCTAAAAAATGGAATTATGATATCAATAGCTACATCGAAATAATCGTATTTTAATGCTGATTCTAAATATATAAGTTTCATCAAGTTTAGTCTTACCCACCAAAAGTTACGAGCCTGAGAAAATTTGCCTTATTTAAGAACAGAGGGGGAAACACCCCCTACAAGGCATAGAAGCTTAACGAAAATCGCACCATCAGATTCAACGCATCAGAGAACCCTACTGTAGAAGTTTCAAGCTCTTATCTACAAAAATGTGGAATTTTGTATTTTTTGCCAGAAGGCATATCACGGATGCGTGTTTATTTGTTTGTTTGTTTTTTGGTTTTTTTTTCCCCCAGGGGTGATCGTATCGAACCAGTGGTCCTAGAATGTTGCGAGAGGGCTCATTCTAACAGAAATAAAATGTTCTAGTGTCTTTTTTAAGTGACCAAAAAAATTGAAGGGCACCTAGGCCCCCTCCCACGCTACTTATTTTCCAAAAGTCAGCGGATCAAAATACTGAGATAACGATTTTGTTCAGCGTAATCGAAAAACCTTATAACTATGTCTTTAGTGACGACTTACTCCCCCACTGTCCCCGTGGGAGGAGCTACAAGTTACAAACTAGTGGTTACATATAGTAATGGTTATTTGGAAGTGTACAGACGTTTTCAGGGGGATTTGTTGGTTGGGGGAGTGGTTGAGAAGAGGGGATATGTTGGGGGAACTTTCCTTGGAGGAATTTGTCATGGGGGAAGAAAATTTCCATGAACGAAGATCAGGATTTCCTAGCATTATTAAAAAGAAACAATGAAAGAATAAATATGAAAAAGTTTTTTTCAACTGGAAGTAAGGAGCACCATTAAAGCTTAAAACGAACAGAAATTATTACGCATATGAGGTTCTCACCTCCTCCTAATACCTCGCTCTTTACGCTGAAGTATTTTTAGTTTTTTCAACTATTTATTCTCCGTCTTTAGTGATTCACGGGTCATTCTTAATGCATTAGGACAATATTTAAGCTTTAATGTAAAGAGTGAGGTACTAACAAGGGGTTCAACCCCCTAATATCCATCTATATAAAAATAAGTTGCATGTATATCCGTTACACTATCTTCTATAAAAAAAGGAAAAAAACTGAAAAAAATAAGAGAAATAAAAGAAAACTAAAAAAAGAAATAAACTTAAAAAAAACTAAAGAAAAAAACTAAGAAAAAAAAAGAAAAAGAAAACTAACAAAAAGGACAAAAACTAAAAAAAAACAAGAAAAAAACTAAAAAAATAAGAAAAAATAAAAGAAATTAAAAACTAAAGGAAAACTAAAAAAGAACTAAAAAGTAAAAAACTAAAAAAGAACTAGAAACAAAAAAAGAAAAAGACTAAAAACAACTAAAAAATAAAAAAATACAAAAAATCAAAAAAGAAAAGACGAAACTAAAAAAAGAAAAAATTAAAAATGGAAAAAAACTAAAAACAAAAAAAAATATGAAAAAAAACGAAAAACCAGAAAAAGAAAGGACTAAAAAAAGAAAAACTAAAAAAAAAGAAAAAAGACGAAAACTAAAAAAAAGAAAAAATCAAAAGAAAAAAAGAAAAAAGAAAAAAAAAGAAAAAAAAACTTAAAAAGAAAAATTAAAAAAGAAAAACTAAATAAAGGAAAAATTGAAAAAAGAAAAAAAATAAAAATGAGGAAAAAAAAGAAAAACTAAGCTCAATGGCAATTGAGCTTAGGCAATTCAATGGCAATTCAATGGCAATTGCCTCAATGGCGAACTGTTTGATTCCATCTGTATAAATAAATGAAAAAAAAGAAAAAACTAAAAAAAAGAAAAAAATATAAACCAAAAGAAAAAAAGGAAAACTAAATCTATTAACAAAAGAAAAAAAAGGAAAAAAACTAACAAAAAAGAAATGTAGAAAAATAAAAAAGAAAAAAGGAAAAAACTAAAAAAGGAGCAAAACTAGAAGAAGAAAAGAAAAACTAAATCTACTAACAAAAAAAATATATCCATCTATCTATCTATATATATAAAAAAAATGTAGTGTCGGTCCGGCCGTCTGTTACACTATCTTTACCGTTACACCGTTACCCGTTATTATTGTTATAAAAGAAAAAACACTGAAAAAACTAAAAAAAGGTAAAAAACTAAAAAAAAAAACTAAAAAGAAAAACAAAAAAAGCTGAAAAAGCTTAAAAAAAAGTATAAAGAAGAAAAAAATAAAAAAGTAAAAACAACCAAAAAGAAAAGTAAAAAGATAAGAAACTAAAAAAAGAAAAAAACTAAAAAAGAAAAAAAAAGAAAAAGCAAGAAAGGAGAGAAAAACTAAAAAATAAAGAAGAAAAGAAAACTAAACTAGGAAAAATTGAAAAAAAAAAAATCTACACAAAACAAGCGAAAAAAGTATAGCAATAAAACGTGAAAAAACACAAAAACTGATTATTTAAGAAAATCATCACGATGGTTCATACCTGCCCGGAGGACTTTTCCGATATTATTTACATTTAAGTAGCACCAGATTTTCAAAATTTAAAGAATATATTTAATTTAATATTATAAAATTTAATTTTATAACACCTACTTTTCATAGATAAGGAATCCATGACACATGTCTCTTATAATAATCTAAGAATTTGTTTGATTTTCCAGAAATCCCTTCACTGATGTGCTTTCGTAGTAGGCTGTGCTTAATATCTAATATTAACAACAATTAGGCGCACCCTGATTTAAATTTGTCAGACGGCCGCAAAGCATCATTCTCCTCAGATTTTACCAAAGCCAGTTTCAGGTTGTTTATATAAGCTATAAAAAACGATATTTTTTCCAAGCTTATAGTTGTATTTTTTCAAATTTTCATCCAATTGCTATACTCTTTTTGTTAACATACTTTTGTTTCTGTTACCAAACTTTTTGAATAATTTACAAACTTAATGATTTTGTCGCCAACACTTCTGTTAGCGACAAAATCATTTGTCGCCTGACAGGATAATGTCAGCAAGTATCCTTAAACATTTTTTGGGAAAAAATCTAGTAATAACGTTGTAGTCAAAAGAATAATAAACTATTGACAACAAAATATGGTGAAAAGTGGAGCAATTGCGGCTTTGACAAAAAATTAGTCTTTGATGCAAATCAGAAATTCTGACTTCCAAGCTTGAGAGTTTCTTTTTTCAACTTTTCATCCAATTATTATGCTTTTTTTTAATTTGTTAACACAATGTTTGTTTCTATCACCATTTTTTTTAATATTTTACGAATATAATTATTTTTGTTGCCGAAACTTTTGTTTCTACGAACTAACAGGATAATTTCAGCAAGTATCCTTAGTAAACATTTTTTGGGGAAAAATCTAGTAATAACCTTGTAGTCAAAAGAATAACAAACCCTTAACTACAAATTATGGTGAAAAGTGGAGGCATTGCGGCTTTGACAAAAATTAGACTTTGATGCAAATGAGAATTTCTAACTGCTGCGGAGTTGTGGGGTGGCGATGGAAGAATTGTGGGGCTAAAGAGTTTAGGGCTAAGGAGTTGTGGGTGCTGATTTGCGTATGTTAAAATTTGTGTGGTAAAGAGTAATGTGGTCACCGTCATAATTTTAGTTCCTCCAAATCTACGTTTATAGGTGACTCTAGTGAACAAAAAGTAGTGCTAAAGAATTGATAGAAAATGTTGATTTTGTTTACTAAAAAGTAGAGAAGCTGAAAAGTCAATTCATAAAAATAGTGTAAATAAAAATAAAAATAGTAATAGTATTCATAAAAATAGTATAATAGATGGTATAAAAATACCATCAAACTGTAAAAATCTAATTTGAAATAAATCTTCATCGCCTACATATACTTTCGCAGTTTGGCTTCCTTTGGCACTAGGACCCTTTTTTCTGTTTTTGGTCTGTGATGGTTTATTTTTCTTATTTTTAATATCTTAATTCTACTTTAATTTTTTTCCCCTATTTTTGAATCTCTCGTTCTGCTGATTGCTCAATGTATCACATATGTACAATATTTATGTACAATACTATGTACAATATTTATGTATTCAATATTTATGTATGTTGAATCACTATGTACAATATTTAACAGCTTTTTTCTTTTAAATTCTTTATTTTATAGTTGAATTTCAAATTCCTTTGTTTTTTTCATGCTCAGTCACTTTGTCATTAAATCTTTCCTAAGAATAATCCAAAAACAAAGTTTCAATAATGAAGGTGATCACAGAGGCCAAAATAAACTTAAAAACATTCAGTGGAAAAAACTTGCTAATTTAAATTCTAATAAAAAGTGAAAATTCGTTGAAAAAAGTGAAGTGAATGATAACCAGCCGAAAAATAGAGGCTGTTAAAATAGTAGCCCTCAATTAGCATTGAGGGCTCAATTAGTAACATCTGCCTAAACATTCCTTTAAAGCTTCATCTTAATATCCTTAGCTCGCAAAGTCCGCAATAGTTATAGCAGCATTAGTAGCAGTATAAGTATAGCACCTTTGGTTTCTTCAACATCCAAAAGTTTTTTTTTTTATATACAGCTCGTGCTATGAGCAACCATTTGATAACAACATATATATTACAAGAATAATTAAATTCTTTTACTTTTATAACAACATAATTTATATAACATATTCTATAACAACATAATTAAATTCTTTTACTTTTATAACAATATATATATTACAAGAATAATTAAATTCTTTTACTTTTATAACAACATAATTTATATAACATATTCTATAACAACATAATTAAATTCTTTTACTTTTATAACAATATATATATTACAAGAATAATTAAATTCTTTTACTTTTAATTCCTTGATTCTAATTTATTTTAATGAAGATTTGTTTTAAATTCGACCTAAATAATAATTTAAAAATGTTCTAATTAATGTTTTAAAATGTTTATTTTAGATTTAATTTATAAGTTAATTGTAATTCCGTGATAAAAATAATGTAAGTAAGGAGTGATTCGGCTCAATAGCAACTGAAATTCCAAAAAGCAGAATTTTGATGTACATAAAAGCATCAAAAGTTTTGGCTTATTATGTTCCAAATATAAATGATTCATCAAGTTTAGAGCTAAACATCAAAACCAAAAATAACAGAAAAAATGTATACTATTCCTTGTTCTAGTCAACTATTGAGACATACTGCTTCCTGTCAGAGATTGTCGCCAAAAATCAACAAAATTAAGCAAAAGATCCAAGACAAGAGAAACCTAATACAAAAAAAATCACGAAAAAATAAAATTAATAAAGAACATCTTTGAGCAGGCACTTACTTACAATCATTTTTAATACTTGTTACTTTTTTTTACGACACACCCTGTAATTTTCCCCGGACAATTCCTACATATACATCTGGGTTTGAGAAGAAAAGAAATATAGTACACACCTTTCGACCTCATCACTCCGGCAGTATTATTTGGATTGTCGTACAATGAGATGCGAAAGTCAATTGGAATGTCCAGAGCAGTCGGGGGTTTGTACTCCTAAACATAAATTTTTAAAATATGAATTAAAAGGACCAAAGCAAACAACTAATGAAGCGTCACATATTTTACAGTCGTTAGTCATGATTTTACAGACATGACTATAGACGTGATAACTTGAAAGGCCCAGAGCCATACGAAAAATGCGAGAGAAGTTGCCACCTCTCCACCCCCTTGTGTAAATCTAAGAATTCCATTTATTCTGGCCACACATAGCACACTTCCACCACGGCTGACTTTTTCATACCAAATGTAGTAGGAACATTTTCGCCACACTGTACCCTCTCGTTCAACGTACTACAGATTTTCAACACAGGGTATGTCCCATATGGTGTGCACCATTTTTGGGAGTGGCCAATCGTTTGGAAATTTTCTAGTGCTAAGTTCTGGACATACTCAAAGTGATCCATACACACACACTTGTTTCTATGTTCAAGTGTTGTTAGTGGCAGTTCTGGCCTCTGTTGCACCTGGGGCAAAATTTTAATCACCCCCCCCCCCCCCCGAAAAAAGAAAAAAATCAGACCAAATTTTAACAAAATTTTCATTTATTAATTAAACTCCTATTTATTTTGAATACGAAATATCACAAAAAAACTTAAAATTAATTAAATTCGACCTACTTATCATACTCTTATTTTCAAAGAATTGTTACGAAGATATGAGAAAAAAAAAATTTCGTAAAATTTTCATATACTTACTGCCCTCTGAAGTGGCGGATTGAGGGAGACCTTGCCTCCCAAGCCTATTTCTGGCACCCACACTACTTTTTCTGTTTTTCAATCTCTTTTTTGAATTGTCAATTTGGTCAATTATTGGTGCCCTTGTCACATTGGCCCAGCAAGATTTTGCTTATTGTCACTTTTGTCAATTTGGCCCCAATCCCAAAATGTTGCTCTAGATCCGCCATTGGCCATCTACGCCCTCTACTTTATTTTAATAAAATAAAATTTCAAGTTGTAAATGATTATAACCGTTAGATTGTTTATTTGAAACTTTGCTTCCTTAAAATTTCTGCACCTGGGGCTAGTGTTCCTAAAACCAACTCTGCGTGTTGTATGCTTTGTCTATAGCCTGTTTCCTGTTAATCAACCTTGAAATCCTTTAATAATTTGTTCAAAAATAGAATCAAGATTTTAATTTGTAATCCTACTAAATTTAACTTTCAGCAGGTCTATATTCGTCACCGGCTGGACTAGAATCCTCATCTAGTTAAAGCGACTCAAAAAAAGTAAAAGTATGATGCAATAAGAAACTACAGGTTGACGTTAGTCATTAATTGTTTCACTGAGTAGCAACTGCCATCGCTATTATTTTCTTTAAATTTCTTTTTTGCAGCTTTTGCTTGTCCTTAATGTCAACCTAAATAGTCAATGCATATTATATATATTTAGCGTTAGTCCAGGCATTGAATAGAAGAGTCAAGCTAGAAACTTTGTAGAAATTATTGAAAAAAAAGTTAAGAATACAAATATCAAAAATAATAACTGCAAAAGAAAATTCAGAAAACACAATTTTTAATGAATTTGGATACATTATACACATAGACATATATACATTTGGATACATACATATATATATATATATATATATATATATAGATAGATAGATAGATAATTTTTTCATTTGCAACAATTAAATAAACAAATATGACAAACCAGTGCCCCTTCCTTGGGGGCATACGTTAGCGCTGACAATGTTACAATGTTACATACACTACGAAAATAAAAACTGACAATGTTACATACATTAGCACTGACAAAATAAAAATTAATCAAGCCAAAGTAAATACAAGCCGACCAGCATCAGCATAAATATACTAAAAAAAAATAAAAAATAATAATTCCCCGTAACATATTAAACACAAATCACCTAATCATTTGTTGTTTAATAAAATATTTGAAAACCCATCATAGCTTACATATAAATCCGTCATACCTTTAATCGGACCCAATAATTTTGACAAATTTCAACTTTGCGATTATATTTTGCAACTTTTTAATAAATAGTAAGTTCATTATTTCTGAAAAAATTATTCTCATCACTGCGTCGTTAATTTTTTTTAATAATTTTAAAAACTCGCTTATTGCTACATTCTCGTACTGATACTGGAATTGAGTTCCAAATTTTTGACCCACTTTGACAGATGCTGAAACCCACTCTTGACGTAGGACGAAATTCACATGAAAAATCTGAACGATGAGTGGTTGGATAGTTATGAAATTGGGAATTAGTTGAAAAAATACCAGCGAAATTTGAAGGTAAACTGTTGTATAAACAATCATGACAAATATTAGAAATAGAAATTGTATGAAGTTAATCCAAAGTGGAAATTCCTGAATTCCCATATAACTGTCTAACTGAAGATACATGCTCAACATTAAAAAGAATTCTCATGTTTTATTCTGGAGTGTTTGGAGATATTTAAATACAGATGGAAAAATAGAAGCCAAAGCATAAATACAATAAAGAAAATATGGGTGGACAAAAGAATAATAAATTGCTTTTAGAATATTTTTAGGAAAAAATAACGAAGACCTCATAGAATACCAACATTTCGGGAAACTTTTAACGATAGTGTCTTCACATGTTTATATAATGACAAATTTTCTTCTAAAATAACACCAAGGTATTTAAACTGACCAACCCTTTTTAATTCAAGACCACTCAACAAAAGAGAAAATCCATCTGAAATGAATTCGCGAAATAACATATATTGGCATTTTTTATCATTAAGAGCTAGTAAATTCCTTGAGTACCAAAAAGATACACCTTGTAACATGCATTCAAGGGTATGGAAAAGAACAGCTAAGTCCCGGTGAGAGGAAAAAAATACTACATCACCAGCAAAAATAATTATTTTACGAAGAGGCAAAACATCCGGTAAATCATTTATAAAACGAAAAAATAAAACAGGCCCAAGGACAGAGCCCTGAGGTATACCATAATTAGGAAAGTATCTGAACGAAATTCACAGGATTTATCAATACATTCTAGTCGTCTCCCAGAAACGGGGGAAACCAGAAAGGTAAGGTGGAAAAAAATTAACAGTTTGTGATGGAAATCCATAAGACTTAAGTTTCATAAGAAGCAAAGAATGATCTACAGTGTCAAACGCTTTAGCGACATCAAGGAAAATTGCCAAAGCATGTTGATCACCATCTAATGAGTCATTTATATTCAATAAAAGTTCATGAATTGCCAATTCAGTTGACTTTCCCTTTATAAATCCATATCGAGAAGTGTGTAATATCTTATTATCGAATAAATATTTTTGTAGTTGACTATTTGCAATTTTTTCCAAAATTTTACTATAAACTGAAAGCAAAGAAATACCTCTATAATCTGAATAACCAGTTGAATTACCGGCTTTAAGTAATGCTATAACATTTGCTTTTTTTAAAAGCTCAGGAAAAATCCCATGTGTAAGTGATAGATTAAAAATAAACTTTGTTTAAGCTTCATAATAATTTTTTTTTTATCTCCTGAGGCGGAATCTCAGAAAAAGTAAAAATCATTTCTGCATGTTGTCCATTACCTGGAATAATAGGGGAAATCAGCTGTGCACTCATATAGTCTAGAACCAATATTACTACAATAATCTCCCAAATCATTTAAAATATCTTTAGGTTGTGTAATTTGTTCCCCATTTATTTCCAGGCAATGTACACTAGTACTCTTACGACTATGAGAACGTATTCCTTTATTTATCATTTGCCATGTCTTTCTCATATCAGATTTATATTCCAGGAATTTATCATTATAGAATTTTCTCTTCCCATGTCTTATAATTGAATTTAGCTTATTCCTATAAACTCTAAATTCTTTAAAAGATTCGGGTGTCTGCAATTTCAAATAATTCTTAAGCTTTTTATTTTTATGTTTTAGTGATACCAAAATACCTTCTAAAATCCATGGGTCAAATCTCTGCGCAAATTTTCTATGCAAAACACGTGTCGAAGAAGTCCTACCCCGCAGTCGAATCATTTGATCAATAAAATTCGAAAATGCAGCATTTGCATCACCTGAATTATAAACCGATCTTCAATCATGATCCTCAATTAACTGCTGAAGGACTTTACAATCAATCCATTCAAATCGTTTCTTCGAATTATTCCTTATTGAATCACGATGTTGTTTTAAAAAAACAAGTTTTTTAAATCAAAGTAAAGAGCGACATTAAAACTTAAAACGAACAGAAATTACTCCGTATATGAAAGGGGCTTTTCCTCCTCGACACCCCGCTCCTTGCGCTAAAGTTTGATTCTTTCTCGCAACTCTACTTTTTAAAACAATAAAATACTTTAGCGTAAAGAGCGGGGCGTTGAGAAGGAAAAGCCCCTTTCATATGCGGAGTAATTTCTGTTCGTTTTAAGTTTTAATGTCGCTCCTTATTTTCATATAAAAAACTTGTTTTTTTATTTAATTTCTGAACGTTTTTGAATCAATACATGTTTTGATTTTGGCTCTCCGCAGAGGAATAATAAAACGAAATTTGTATATTTTTTTTTCTTCTGCTAAATGGCTTTCTCATAATTTTGATCGAATGATTTTGAGAAAAAAAGAGCGGGGGAGGAAGCCTAGTTGCCCTCCGATTTTCGGTTAATTAAAAAGGCAACTAGAACTTTTAATTTTTTACGAATCTTTTCATAAGTAAAAGATATACGTAACTTATAAATTAGCTTACGTAAAGAACTTTTGTATTCTCATGTTTTTATATATGAGGGGGTTCGCCCCCTCGTCAGTACCTCGCTCTTTACACTAAAGCTTAAATTTTGTCCCAATTTATTCAGAATGACCCCTGAATCACAAAAGCCGCAGAATAAATAGTTGAAATTACTAAAAATACTTTAGCGTAAAGAGCAAGGTATTAGGAGGAGGTGAGCCCCTCATACGGGTAATAATTTTTGTTCGTTTTAAGTTTTAATGCTGCTGCTTACTTCCAGCTGAAAAAAAACTTTTTCATGTTTATTTTTTCATTGTTTTTATTTAAATAATGCTAGTAAATCCTGCACCCCCTTCATGGAAATTTTCTTCCCCCATGACAAATTCCTCGATGAAAAGTTCCCCCAGCATACCCCCCTCTTCTCAACCCCTGCCTCCAACCAAAAAATCCTCCTGAAAACGCCTGTACACTTCCCAATAACCATTACTATGTGTAAGCACTGGTCAAAGTTTTGAACTTGTAACCCCTCCCATGGGGACTGTGGGGGAGTAAGTCGTCCCCAAAGACATAGTTATAAGGTTTTTCGACTACGTTGAATCAAATGGCTATCTCAGAATTTTGATCCGTTGACTTTGGTAAAAATAATTAGCGTGGGAGGGGGCCTAGGTGCCCTCCAATTTTCTTGGTCACTTAAAAAGGGGACTAGAACTTTTCATTTCCGCTAGAATGAGCCCTCTTGCAACATTCTAGGACAACTGGGTCGATACGATCACCCCTGGGGAAAAAAAACAACAAAAAAACAAATAAACACGCATCCGTGATCTGCCTTCTGGCAAAAAATACAAAATTCCACATTTCTGTAGATAGGAGCTTGAAACTTCTACAGTAAGGTTCTCTGATACGCTGAATCTGATGGTGTGATTTTCGTTAAGATTCTATGAGTTTTAGGGGGCGTTTCCCCCTCTTTTCTAAAATAATGCAAATTTCTCAGGCTCGTAACTCTCGATGGGTAAGACTAAACTTGATGAAACTTATAGATTTAAAATCAGCATTAAAATGCGATTCTTTTGATGTAGCTATTGGTCATCATCACGATTCCTCCACTCTAAGCGTTTTCCAAGATTTCCGATTTCCCCCTCCAACTCCCCCAAATGTCAACAGATCTGGTCGGGATTTGAAATAAGAGCTCTGAGACATGAATTCTTTATAAATATCGAATTTCATTCAGATCCGGTTGCCCGTTCTTAAGTTAAAAATACCTCAATTTTTCTAATTTTTCCAAATTAACATCCCCCCAGCTCCTCCAGACAGAATGGAGCCGTTTCAATTATGTCAATCACGTATCTAGAACTTGTGCTTATTCTTCCCATCAAGTTTCATCCTGATCTTGCCACTCTAAGCGTTTTCCAAGATTTCTGTTTCCCCCCCCCTCCAACCTATGTCCCCGGATCCAATTCGAGTCGAAAATGGAGCATCTGAGACATAAGATCCTTCTATATATCAAGTTTCATTAAGATCTGATCACCTATTCGCAAGATAAAGATACCCCAATTTTCACGTTTTCCAAGAATTCTGGTTTCCCCTCCAACTCCCCTCAATGTCACAGGATCTGGTCGGAATTTAAAATTAGACCTCTAAAGCACATGATCGTTCTAAATATCAAATTTCATTAAGATCTGGTCACCTGTTGTATTCCAAATTATCTCCCCCACCCCAACTCCACCAAAGAGAGCAGATCCAGTCCGGTTATGTCAGTCACGTATCTTGGACTTGTTTTTATTCTTCCCACCCAGTTTCATCCTGATCTCTCCACTTTAAGTATTTTCTAAGATTTCTGGTCCCCCCCCCCCAACTGCCTCCCCAGTGACGATGGATCCGGTTGGGATTTAAAATAAGAGAGGCTGAGACACGATAACCTTCCAAACATCAAATTTCATTGAGATCCGATCACCCATTTGTAAGTTAAAAATACCTCATTTTTTCTATTTTTTCAAAATTAACCCTCCCAATGGTAAGTTAAAAATACCTCGTTTTTTCTACTTTTTTCTGAATTAGCAGGCCCCCCACTCCTCCCCCAGGTGGTTAAATTGGGAAAACGACTAAATCTAATTTAATCTGGTCTGGTCCCTGATACGCCTGCCAAATTTCATTGTCCTAGCTTACCTGGAAGTGCCTAAAGTAGCAAAACCAGGACAGACCAACAGACCAACAAAATTTGTGATTGCCATATGTCACTCGGTTAATGTCAAGTGCCATAAAAACAAACTAGTATTTAATGTTTAATACATGTTTATACAAGTTTTATATTAATCCTCATATCCTACTCTTCATTACTATCATAATTATTAAGCAATACAATAAAATTAAGCAACCAGCTAAATGGTTTTGCCTATACAGATAGTTACAAAGAATGATGACCCCTAAAGATGGTTCAAGACCATTATTTTTTTTTTTTTTTTTTTTTTTTTTTTTTTTTGACAATACAAAGCTTAATTAACTTGCTATAGTGGTCTGAAGAGCAAATGTACAAAATTATGCATAAAATACTGTTTTTTAATAGATGGTGAAAAGCTCTTTTTATAGATGGTGAAAAGCTTTTTAAAGTTAATATTAACACACTATTCAGGTAGCTAAGCTACCTGAATAAGGGGTGGGGTAAAGCTAATTTCTGATGCGAATGAATGTTAAATTGGGATTCAGGATGCAATTCTAACTATTGAGGTAAGGATAATTGTTTAGTTTCATTGCAAGCTGCCTAAACTGGAAACTAGGCTACAAAGCAGCATAGTTTCTATATTAAAGCACTCAGAAATGCTAATTCTAAAAGCCCATCCATTTCTGGTTGACCCTCCTCCTCCATGGGGCAAACTAAAAATGTGTAAAGTGGGCAGGGTTTTGAAGATGAAGGAAAAGTTGGGGTTGTACAATATGAATGAAATTATATTTAAAATAATAATTCCAGTCATCACTGGTGATTTCTGTAAAAGATAATTAAAAAACTCACTCAGCCATTGATGTTAACATCCAAGATGGTTCACTTTCACATTTTCAAACAAACAAAATGTCTGATTTTACTTACAGGTAACATTACCTATAGAACAAAGCATATTCGTCCATGAGCCCTGTGGGCAGCATGGCAATGTCTACATTATGATTGGTTGGATTGTTAGTTGATGTTTATGATGTACTTTTGGCTAATTGTTTAAGCCTTGTTTGTCATGGTCATTATGTTTCATCATTGCAACCCTATTTTCTTCAGAAATTGCACTTAGTCAAGGGCAAGCTTCTGTGGTGTTAAAAGTTTGAAGGGAGGATATGTTAGTTATTTGTGAGTTGTCTTTTTAGTTACTGCATATAGCTAGATTCTGATGATTGCACATTTTTTATGTCACTATTCATTCATATTGCACAACCCCAACATTTCCCTTGGTTTTAAAACCCTGCCTACTTTATGCATTTTAAGTTTGCCCCATGGAGGAAGAGGGTCTACCCAAAACGGATGCACTTCCAGAATTAGCATTTCTAAGTGCTCTAAACTGGAAACTCTGCTGCTTTGCAGCAAAGTCCCGGGAAGGTATTTTAAAGTACCCACCTCCACTCCTTCTCCCTCTAGAGGGCCCTGAAATTTGCCTTCATGACCTATTGCAATTTTGACAAAACAATATTTTACCTTAATTTTCAGTTACCAGTGGCCTTTTCTCTGCCTTTAGTTCCGACAATGCAATTCCTGTTATTTGAGTAGAATTCTTAGCCATATCAATGTTTTTTTTTCAAAATTTAAGAAATGTGTCTGCATATCTTACCCAAGTCTAATCTAAATATCTTCAAAAATCAGAGGAAATAAGTATCAATCTGCTTACCTGCTTTGCTAATAAGTGACCCTATAGAGTGGTGCATTTTTAAGACCCTAAATTGCATTTTTAAGGTCGATCTTGTTATTTAAGGACTTTTCCGTTTGACCTTGTTTTAATTAGCCCATGTGAATGCTTGGTTTCAAATTTGTGACTCCAAATTGCAAGATGACGATTTTGCACTGCTTTGCGACTCGTGCAAATCCTGGGTATGCATCATATGCTTGGAAATGGCAGAACCGGAATAAAACTTATTCACAAAATGACTCAGAGGCTCAGGTCACTTTGGTTCTGCCCTGTATGTAAACAACAGAAAAACTCAATCAACCAAGGACTGACATCTGCAGAAATTAAGGATATTTGAGGAGTGAAATTCAAACGTCATTTAAGGCAATGGAGGATAAGTTTTATGCTTTATTAGAGCCTATCCAACAGAAAGTAGCTGAAATAAAGAAAGACCTGAAAAATAGGTGCACACTTTGCAACGTACAGCATTTTACTGAGAACCTAATTGGAGTGAAGTGTCAGAGCTTGGAAAAAAGCCTAACTGAAAAATTTGTGAAAAAGGACAAGGGAATCAGTGTCAGTAGCTCAAACTTAAGTTTAATTTATGTGTCAGATCTTGTGGAAAAACAAAAAAAAAAAACTGATTGTGTTTGATTTAGCTGAAGATGCTACTTTGTCATCTCATAGACAACAAAACAAGACCAATTGCAAATTTTTCAACAAAAAGCTACTTGTACTTTGTCCTGTGAACTGTAGCTACTCAGTTAGACTTGGTAAACATACGCCTGGTAAGATAGGGCCTATTAAGTTGATGTTCAAGACACTGGTAGAACAAGATACAGCTTGTTTCTTTCAGATCTCCTAGACTGCTAGTATCAAAGCCACATACCCCTTGTTCAAAGTATCTCATGATCATACTACCATTGAACTGATGGAAAAAAAGAAGTAAAATGCCCTGAAACAGGAGCTGAAATCAAAATTGGATGCTGGCAAAACCAACTGGAAGATAAAACATTGCAAAAACGGACTAACCCTTGGGAATAATAACTCTTTTTGTGGGACTCCAAAAAGCTACACAAGTATGGAAGAGTGACTCCCTAAAAAAGTTGAAGTGTCTGAGTGGTTCAAGACCTTTTTTTTTTTTTGATCAGAGATACATATACAAATGCAGACTGCCTGTCATCTAAATAGGAAGAGTTTAGTGAGCTAATAAAGCAATGTAAACCACATTTAGTTGTTGTTATCAAAGTTTTACCAAAACATTTCAGTGACCCATCTATTTATTTTTGGCAGTTACCACAATATAATTTAGTATCTAATAATTCAGCTAAAAGAGGGATTTTTATTTATATTCATTGTTCAATTAATTTTTCTGTTGTTGTTGGTTTGCTAGTAGACTCAGTCTTGGAGTGTCTTTTGGTTGATGTTAAATTGCCCTATCATAGTACTTACATGTGTATTGCAGCTTTTTATTGTAGTGCTACTGTGACTTTATTGAGTCCAGTTAATAATGACAATATTCTAGCATATATTTCTTGTCTTGTTGGTTGTAGTTCAAAGTTCCTTATTCTAGGTGACTTCAATTTACCTTTGATAGATTGGAGTGTGCATAGTTCAAGTCAGTCCACTTCATCATATAAGCAGCAATTTTTAGATAGATTGGATGATCTGTACTTATACCAGCACATTGATAGGCCAACTTGAGCCAGGAAAGATGCTATTCCATTGATTTTAGATCTGGTCATTACCAAGTCAATCAATGATATTTTGTGTATTGATTTCCATCCATCTTTAGGTAAAAGTGATCACATTGTGCTTGATATTTACATGAATATTGATGCTCAACAGAGAGGTTTTGAGTGTAGGGATAAATTTGTTGCTTTGGTGAAGAATTTGTCCAGTCATAGAAATACACCTAAACTTCCAAGACACATAGTACAAGCAATATGTGAAAAAAAAGTCTTTGGCAATTGTATATAGAGTCATGACAAAGTAAAGTAGTCAGGCAAGGGTATTTGGATACTCAGTTGCAAGAGGGTCCAGGTGAATAGCATACATATTCACTAGCAAGAAACAAGGTCATTCAGCTTCTTAGGACTAATCATGAAGTGTTTGAGTCACATATTATTCACTCAAGGACCATATCACCTAAAATGTTTTGGAAATATGTAAATAGGAATAAGCCTAACCTTGCACTATCTACATTCACACATCAGGATACACACCAAGAGATTGATAGTGATTCTGAGAAGGCTCTCATTTTAATCAAATTTTTTCTTCAGTCTTCGTTAAAACACAGCCAATTCATTCAAATGAAGCTAATTTTGCATCTGGAGTAGAGTTGATTGTGTTGTTGGACATTCTTGCTCCATTTGATAAATTTGGATTTCTCATTGACTGAAGTTTATGCTATTCTTACAAAATTTGATATGTCTAAATTGCTGGACATAGATGGTTTCCTGAACATAATCATAAGGGGCATTCTGTATCAAATCAACACACTTGAATTTGATGGAATTTGGCAGTGATAGACCCCTATGAGAAACTCCCAAAACCAAAATTTTAGATTTTTTGCTGAACTGGTGTCCAAGATATGGGTCATTGAACATCAACCCAAACTGCCCAATTTACATTGACTGGCCAGAAACAAAAGTAAAATACCAAATAAAAGCTATTTGAAAGCTCTTTCTGAGTGAAGCATCTAGAAATAATTATTTTAATTAATCAGCAAAATAGTAACCCTCACCTGGGTTAGTTTGTCCAAACAGAATTTTATGTGCTTTTTCTATACAAAGCTCTCATTGTTCTAAACAACTGGTGAAAATTTCAGAGTGGGATCTCAAGGGTTTTTTTGTTGATTTTTTTTTGAATGACCACCCATGGTACCAAGACATGTCCAAGTACATACCACAAGCAGTATGTACCTCTGTTCATTGTTTTGTATACTTAAAGGAGTGGATGATGTTGATCCAAATTTAGCCAAAATCACTTTCCTTGTCAGCATGATTACAAATTATATCCCCCAAAACCACTGAAAAAAAAATTGGTGAACTATCTTTTGTTAGTAGAGCAGCTGGATCAAGGAATGGTTTGTCTTTGGAGGTTGTCAAGGCAGAGTCTTCAAATTTTTAAGAGTGTATTAGTAAATATGCCTTTTTATTTAGATGCTTTAGTTGTGTAGTTTCAAGTTATTTACAAGTTTTTGTTGTTTAGTTTGTTGTTGCCAATTTACTCTAGATTAGTATTATTATTTTGTCTTTTTGCAACAAGCATTGATACTTGCTGCTATTTGTAATAATAAATAAATATCTTAGGACTTTATAAATTGGGATTGAGCAAAGTTGTGAAGCTGAAAACAATTTTGTTGTACTTTGTTCAAGCAGAAGATCTATTTTGCAAGGTTTCACTTTTATAACACACATATTTTTAAAGGTCAGAACTCTCTAGAGGTAGAGGGAGTGGAGGTAGATAGGCTACTTCAAAATACCTTCCTGGGACATACTTTAGCCTTTAGACCCATACTTGAAAGTTTCATTTTCCTAACCTAACACCTTTCTAAGATAGCCAAAAGTTACTAAACTAGAATTTTACCAAGTTTATTTCTTGGCTACCTGAATACTCTGTTGATATAGGCTAATCCTTATCTCAACACATTTATTAGAACTTTAGCTCTCATCAGATTTTATATTAAATTGATGACCATTTCAACTACCTACCTACAATGCATAATTGACAAGGTTCTCTTTAAATTGTTTGTAGGCTAGCCTATGTCTTTGTTTGCAAGTTTATGGAAACAACATATTATGCACCACCACTAAAACAAATACTGGATCTACCCTGGCTTGGAATAGCCTATAGGCTGGGATGCAGTAGCCTAGCCCTCCACTTTAGCTTACCTAGGGTAGACTTGTTAGGA
The DNA here is from genome assembly GCF_032884065.1 of Artemia franciscana. Taxonomy (NCBI): domain Eukaryota; kingdom Metazoa; phylum Arthropoda; class Branchiopoda; order Anostraca; family Artemiidae; genus Artemia; species Artemia franciscana. The sequence goes on from NC_088868.1 coordinate 13,173,132, forward strand.
TTTTTAAGAAATAGTATGAGCCTACAAGCTTATTTGGCTTCATACATGAATGTAAGTGTGGATACATACTTGTCTAGTACAAGACCAACAGTCAATATGTAACTACTTTAGACTATGAGTAACTAGCTTAATCAACCTTCTTAATATTCGATTTTGTTCCACTAATTCTGATAATTCCAAATGAGATTTTTTATGTTATTAGGCTCAGTCCTATTGGTTGATTTGATATCTGCGTATTGCCATCTAGATAATGCTAAAACTCAGATGGCAAAATCCTAATTTGAAATAACAATGACAGTGATGAAAAGAGTGATACTAATTTGGGGGTCCAGAGGAGGAAAAATGCGTCAAAACGCGACTGTACTTCAAATCCATTCCTTACCACAAGAGTGTATAATACAGTGAAATGGCAGACATACTAGCTTTCAAAACTCCTTCGCTAATCCAAAGTATTTCTATTAATATCTATGGGAGATATACAGTTACACCGAGAGAAAAGAAAAATGAAAACCAACTTATGATACCTCTTTTCTTTTCAATAGATTAATTAGCCTTAATAACATCAGCCCGTTAGAATAAAATTACAAACCCTTCTACTAAACAAAATTCTTTTTAATTAGAGAATTCGCCAGTCTCCCCTATGTTGTCTATCCACCAACATAACCTATTTGCCAATTCTTTGACACGCATTTATCAGTCTGTATGCATTCCAAGATGTTAGATCTTTCTTCTTCTTAACATACGTGGTTGTGTTTACACACAGGCAGTAGGTATATCCAGCTAGGCATTATAAGCCTAAAATAAAATGGTAAGATTTTAGTTGTTTTTGGTGTCACATAAATTACGTTTTTAGGTTGTAGGCCCAAAATTTCCCCCTGCTTGAAGTGACACAGCAGGTTGCGCAATTCAGAGAATAACAGGAAAGATTACAATTATGACGCCATTTCCACTATCACACACTGTTTTTACATATACGCTTTATAGATTATACATTCGGTATTACCAAAATAGTGGTAATAATAAAGAATAATGTATCTACGTTTGTTATTTTATTATTTTTTCCTGGCAACACTTTATGGAACAGATGGTCACTAAAGCTTGAGAGATGGCTCATTCGATTGGCAATTCAAATTTCTAATAGTCTTAAAGTACTGATTTTTATTGAATAGAATCCAGCCTCCTCTAAAGCCCTTTTTGTACTTTGGCACACCCATTAAATATATCTGACTAAAAATAATAAAAATGTCATGTAGTTCTAAAATTCATGGTCCGAATCATTGGTGCAAGTCTTTGTGCTATATCCCCACAGCCAAGATCCGCAATGGGGGGGGGGAGAGGGTTGGAACAAACCATCCTTTGTTTTCGCGTACTCTGCCTGTTTAACTTCACTAGATGTCTCCAGATACCTGTTTATATCTGGGTTGACTCTGGCTGAGCTTAAAGAGTCACACCACTAACCCTTGTCACAAACCAAATAATTCTTCCTATACAAACTAGCATAGCATTTACTATACACATTCTATTCAGTTTACATTCACGAATATGTAGTAACCTGCTGTTTTTTTGTTTTTTTAGGACGCTCATTCTTCATTTATTTATTCCCATACTTGTATTTAACGATACCAAAAATACTTAAATCCCGAATTTGGTTGAAATTAAACACCAAATAGGAAATGTACTATACTTTTTTAGTCTAGAATAGTTATCTGATCACTGGACCAATTCAAAAATGATTTCTGAAGAGTCACAGTTTAAATTGAGTATAACCTCTATAATTTGTGAAGCTGGAGAAAAGGAAGGGTTTTCGAGCTCCCTTACCGGTCATTGTACCCTATGTTTTACAGCGAAAAATTTTGCACGATTCCAAATATAACAAAGTATGTGATACCTAACATACCTGGAATTAATGTTTGAAGCCTTTACTTTAAAATGGAATGTTTGAATAATTTGGGGCTCTTGTCAAGTAGCTGCATTTATCATGACAGGGATCCATCACTTTTTGCTAAGTGAGCATTATTATGTTAACTAGGACTTAATTTTCTGCTTTACCCATGAGAGGTACATCAATACTATAAACTTTTACCCTATTAACAATATTCTTTGAGAGGTTTAAATGGGATGAGGGTCAAGGGTACTTACATTTCCCCCTTTTCACACTTTGTTCAAAAAAGTTTCCTACTTAATAAACAGATTCAACGCTCCTCTTACTGAATTTATTATTATTATTATTTTTTTTGCATTGCATATCGGTTTTTCTGACACAGTATCAAACAGATTGTGGAAAAAAACTGTAAGTAAGGAGCGAATCGACCTAATAATAACCAAAACTACTACTACTACTACTAATAACTCACTGCAGCACCAAGCCGCCTGAGGCCAACACAGCTACGCACGCTCCTCCTCCAACCTAATCTATTTAAAGCCTCCCTCTTTACACCCTCCCAGGAAGTTCCCATTTCCTTTAAATCCTTATTTATGACATCCTCCCAACCCAGACAAGGACGACCTGCTTTCCGTGTAGCCCAGACGGTTGGCCAAAAAGGACAATCTTCGGTAATCTGTCATCCTTCATCCGTAGAACGTGGCCTAGCCATCTCAACCTTTCTTTCATTATAGCCCCAGAAATCGGGATTGAACCACACTTTTCGTACAACCTACTGTTTGAAATACGGTCAGTCAGCCGGGTACCCAGAACAATCCGTAGGCAATTTCTCTGGAAAACATCTAGTAAATTTTCATCTGCTTTTCGGAGTGTCCATGCTTCAGAGCCATATTTGACCACTGTCATCACTGTAGCTTCCAATATTCTAATCTTGGTTTGTAGGCTTATCTTTCTATTCTTCCAAACTTTTTTTAACTGTGAAAAAACACCCTGAGCTTTAGCTATTCTACTTTTTACATCTTCACTGCTCCCACCATCTTTACTAATAATACTACCAAGGTAACTGAAGCTCCCAACCTGATCAATCTTTTCGTTACCTAAGGTCACCTGTTCATCTTCACTTATTCCTAGCCTTAGTGACTTAGTCTTCTTAACATTAATTTTCAAGCCTATTTTAGCACCCTGAACTCGTAAAACCTCTAAAAATTCATTCATTTTGCTCACACTTTCATCTAATATGCTTAAATCATCAGCATAATCTAAGTCCAGGAGCGTTCTTCCTCCCCATTTGATTCCATGGTCTCCAATTGCCTTTCCTGTGCTCCTTAAGACGAAGTCCATCAAAATGATCCATATAAAGGGGGATAGAACACAACCCTGCTTAACTCCTGATTTAATACAAAACCAGTTGCTAACCTCATTTCCTACCTTAACCGCAGCAGTATTATTCTTGTACATAGTGCAAATCACTTTAATGTATTTTTCTGGTATACCATATAACGATAAGACCTTTGTTAACGCTGTTCTATCAACAGAATCGAAAGCTTGCTCATAATCGATTAAAACTAAGGACCAAAGGTGTTTGACAACGAAGGGACTTCTCAATTATTAACCTAAGAGTGAAAACATGGTCGACACATCCTCTACCTTTTCTAAAACCGCATTGTTCTTCCCTTAAAACTTTGTCTACAGCATGTCTCAGTCTAAAAAGTATCATATTACTCAGTAATTTGCTACCTACAGAGACCAGACTAATGCCTCGATAATTACGAAATTCACTCTTGTCACCTTTCTTATACAGTGGTTTAATTAAGGTTTTCCTAAAATCATTGGGTACTTCCCCTTTTTCAAAAATCATGTTCATAATCTTTAGTAGCTTATTCCTAACCTCAGAGCCACCATATTTAAGGAACTCATTAATCATACTATCAGCACCTGGGGCCTTATTATTTTTTAATCCTTCTAGTACTGTCACTAATTCTTCCTCACTAAACAAATCTTCCTTCACATCCAAGGTATCACAAACTTTTTCATTTTCATCTATATCTTTTCCTGCAACTGTATCTCGGTTTAGCACATTCTCAAAATGTTCCACCCATCTTTCTTTAACTTTTTCCTTATCACTAATTGTGGCCCCATTTCTATCTTTAACTGGGACTAGTCCGGATCGGATACTCCCTTTCAATTTACTAACATGCCAGTATAATATTTTACTATTATGCCGTCTAGCCGCATCTTCCAGATCCTCAGCAATTTTATCCATCGCCTCCATTTCACATCTCCTTAGTTCGTATTTTAATGCTTTCTCCACTTTCTTTACATTCCTTTTGTTTTCATACGACCTATCGCTCAGATAATTCTTATACAAACCCCTTCTACTCTCTATTAAACCTAAAGCTTTTTCACTAATATTCCTAGTTGCTGTCTTAGCACTCTTCCCTAGGACACCATCAGCAGCTTCACAAATTGTTTTTCTGAAATTATTCCATCCATCTTCCACATTGTCAAATTTTAAACCCTCAAGTTTAGTACTCAAATGTTCCTGGAATTTTTTTCTCAAATTTTCATCCTGAAGTCTACCAACATCATAACTTTCCGGGAGGGAGTTACTCTTCCGAAATTTCAGCTTTAAATTAACCTTAGACACTACTAGATGGTGATCTTTACTTTTAACATCAATAATGGCACTCCTATACACCCTAGTATCTTGTATTGATCCTGCTAGTCTTCTGTTTACAATAACATAATCAATAAGGTTTGCTGTCTTACCATCACGTGAATACCATGTCAAATTATGGGCCATTTTGTGACCAAACACCGTATTGGTTATAACTAGGTTGTTATACCTACAAAATTCCAAAGCCTATAGCCATTACTGTTTTCTTTTCCTGCACCAAATTTACCTAGGCTAGGATACCATCTATCCCTATTTCTACCAACCTGGGCATTAAAATCTCCTAGCAAAAACACCATATTTCTACCTGGTACCCTGTCTATTTGCTCCTGTAGCTGTAAGTAAAATTCATCTGAGTCACTAGTATCTCCATCAGTTGGTTCAATGGGGGCATATACTACTATAACTGATTCCCTAAACTTTTTAGTCATAAAATGAGCAATTAGTATTCTATTATTAATACCTTCCCAGCCTAAACAAGACTTAGCAGCTTCCTTATTCATCATGAGCCCTACTCCCTGTCTATGTACCCCATCCTTCCTTCCTGAGTAAACAAATTCTATGTCACCTAATTTCATGCTTCCTACTCCTGAGATATGAGTTTCTGAAACTCCTAATAAATCCAGTTCAAATCGTCTGAATTCGTCAGTCAAAATGTCGATGCGATAATCATTTTTTAACGTCGTAACATTCCAAGTTCCAATTTTCATGTTCTTTATATCTTTGAAATTATTTTGGCCTCAAGAAAAGCAGTGATCCCGTATACCAGTGCAGGATGGAATAACCAATGGAATAACCAAATCTCTAATTTGGAATAACCAAAACTCTAAAATAGGAACTTGGATAGCAACTAACACATCAAAGGAATTGGCCTTTTATGCTGACTCAAAATAAATAAAATCCATTGTTTTTAATAGTATGCATCAAAAGCTTCGAATCTGAGAAAAATGCCTGATTTTCATAAAAGAGAGGAAACAGCCACAAAAAGTCAAGCGATCTTAATGAAAATCACCCTATCAGGTTCAGCATATCAGATAACTTGACTGTAGGAGTTTTAAGCTTCTATCTACAAAATGCGGAATTTTGTATTTTTTGCCAGATAAGAGATTACAGATAAGTGTTTATTTCTTTGCTTTTCTTCGCACGGTTGAATGTACTGAGCCAATAGTCCTAGAAGATCGGAAGAGAACTCGTTTAAATGGAAATTAAAGGTTTTAGTGGCCTTTTAAGTGATCAAAAAGATTGGAGGGCAAATAGCAACCCTTCGACATGCGTTGTTTCCCCACTACATCCGATCAAAATTTTAAGATAGCCTTTTGGTTCACTATAGGTGAAAGGTCCAATAATTGTGCCTCCAATATCTAGGCATAGTTATAAAACTTTTCAACTATGCTAAATCAAATGGTTATCTCAACTTTTGAATAGAAACTTTTGGGAAGAAAAGAGGCATGGGAGGGGGTTAGTTTTCCTCCAATCTTTTCGGTCACTTAAAAGGGGCACTTGAACTTTTGGTTCTTAGAACCAACCAAATGAGCTCTCTCTTAATATTCTGTGGTCACTGGTTTGATACGATCACCCTTGAGGAAAAGAAATACAAAAAAAAAGAAAAAACAAAATTGCAAATAAACACGCATTCATGGTCTTTCTTGTGGCCAAAAAACAAAATTTCACATTTTTTATCTAGGAGCTTCAAACCTCTACAGTAGAGTTTTCTGATAGGCTGAATCTGGTGTTGTGAATTATATTAGGATTGCTTGACTTTTTAGGAATGTTTCCCTCTTTTTTGAAAATTGGGCAGATTTCCTCAGGTTTGTAACTTTTATTGGGTAAGATTAAACTTGCAAATTACTTAGTATGATGATATGTATTAAATTCATTGATACTGTAAATAATGTATTAAAAGAAAGACAGTGTTGTTCTAGGAAAGGGAGTGACCGCGTTGAACAAACTATCACTCTAAGATTAATAATTGAGAAGCCTCTGAAGTATCAGATCACTTCAGTCCTCAGTTTTGTAGATTATGAAAAGGCATTCGATTTGGCTGATTGAAAAACTTTACAGAAGGTCATGTCCTTAGATGGTATATCAGATTAATATATTAAAGTGATTAGTTTTATGAACAAAAATAATGTTGTCGCAAGATTAAGGTATAAAGTGAAATTAGTAGCTGGTTTGGTGTTGGATCAAGGATTAAGCAGAGTTGTCTCCTATTCCTGTTTATAAGGATTATTTCCATGGATTCAGTCGTAAGGAACACGGCAAATGCTATAGTAGAACAAAGGATCAAATGCTCCCAGTTGGCTTAAGTTGAAATTTTGTTATCACTATTTGTACAACAAACATTTAGCTGGATTTTAACTGTATTTTAATGTCTGACTTCGGAGCACAAAAGATAGCCAATAAACAAAATCCTATGAAAAGGAGATACTTTTCACAAGTAAATATGAATGAACTGAAATCTAGTCTTAGCAATATAGATTGGATTGAAGTTACAAGCGAGATTGATCCAAATACATCCCGAATTCTGAATGAAAAACTGGACCGTCATTGCCCATTTAGAACTACAGACCGAAAAAGAACCTCTCCCAAAAAAGCCTTGGATAAGTTTATCCCTTTTAAAATCTATCAAGGAAAAAAGTCGACTGTATAATATAAAAATGAAATGCCCCTCAGCTCATAATGTACAGCGATTCAAAAGCTATAAAAATTTGCTGGTTAAAATTCTTAGAACAAGCGAACAAATTTATTATGAAAATTCATTTAAAAAATCTGATTCACCTCGAACTACATGGAAATTAATCAAGGGAAAAATTGGAAACAATGCTAAGACATCACACCTTGAAGTGATCATAAATGAAAATGGTGTTTAATTGAAGGAGAAGGATGTTGTTGCAGATTATTTTTGTATTTATTTTTCCCATATTAGTACTACTGTTGAGCTGGAATCCCCCGAATCTTTATTTGATTCATATAAGGATTATCTACCGACATCCAGGAACAGTATGTTCCTGGCCCCTGTTACTTTCGCTGAATTCCAGAAAGTAATTATGAATTTAAGGAGTGGTAATTCCCTATGTCTAGATGGGCTCTCCACAAATATTCTGAAAGAACTTGCTTGTGTATTCCATGTCCAGTTGCTTCATATTTTAAACGCATCTATATCATCAGGGATCTTTCAAGAAGTATGGAAATCTGCACGAATATTACAGTTCATAAGAAAGGTGATAGGACAGATGTAGGCAACAATTGCCCAAAGCTATTCTTTCATTCTTTCTCCAATATCTAAGGTTCTAGAAAAAAATATTCAAAAACGAACTGTTTCGCATTTTAATAAAAGGAATTTATTTACTAAAAATCAGTTTGGATTCAGGTCGGGTCGTTCCACTGAAAAAGCTAATGCTGTGCAAATCATAGAGATTAATGATTCACTAAATGATGATAAACATGTGTCTGCTCTTTTCTATGATATAAAAAAGGTATCTCATACGCTAAACTATGAAATCTTGATGGAGACAATTAATAACACAGGTATTAGAGGTAAAGGCCTAGATCCAATAAAATATTACCTGCATGGTTGAAAAATTCAGGTGGAAATAAATGGGCATCTGTCAAGACATATCGTTATTGATGATATTGGAGTCCCCCAGGGATTAGTACTGGGGCCTTTATTATTTTTGATTTATATAAATGACCTTCTAAGATGTTTACCCCAAGATAATAGCTTAGCAGTAATTTTTGCAGATATACGGCTGCGACAGTAAAAGCTAAAACCCCATCTTTGTTGGTTGAGAAAATGGTGACAGCAGTGAAATCTTTGAGTAAATGGTTTGCGTGTAATTACCTAGGTCCGAACTTTTCTAAAACTGAATTCATGATTCTCGGGTGGTCACAGCGGGCGGTAAATAAAATTACCATAGATGAGTTAATTGTGAATCAAAGTTGGATAAAAAGATTAAATTCATTTCTTTACCTTGGGATCATTCTCGATGAGCATTTATCTTTCCGTAAGCATTCTGATTATTTGAGATTGAAACTTACCCATCACTTAGGTTTTCTTCATAGATTGAAACATGTGTATCCTTTTTCCATCATTAAAATTTTATACCATTCTCTTATTGAATCATATCTTAATTATTGCCCTGTAGTTTATCTCAACACATTTATGGTCCATCTGCGACCTCTTCAGATAATTCAAAATAAGGCAATTCTGGGTACTTTTGTTCATCGCCCTGTGAGGCTTAAAAATCCGTCAGAAACCCAAACTTTATATATTTTTCTCAATGTACTTAATCTCAAACAGCTGAAGGACGTACATACAGTAATGTGGTATTATGATATCCGATCCTCAAAAAATATTTCTATGAATTAGGTTTTTATTTTTCAATTTGAATTTAATAAATTCCTATTCCTATGCCTCACAGAGGCCTACGTCTCTTTTTCAACCTTCGAATAAAATTGATCTTGCTAATTACCTCACAAAATTACTCAGATCCCCTTTAAATTTGATGGTCACATAGAGTCAATGAATCAAGTTTTGCCCCGAAAGTGTTACATAGTTTGATTTTTTGGTCGAGGTATTCATAATGCTCGAATTTCCAGAAGGCAGTGCTCTCCAACTATAAAGCCTTGACGTCTACTATCACATAAACTGCGAAGAGCAGTGGTCTAGCATTCCTTAGGGGTAGTTACCTTTGGATATAAGCACCTTTCTGAAGAATTACACGCAAGTTATAACACAAGATTTTTCGTTAGCTTCCCCATCAAGTTAACACGGAGACCACTAGTCTCAGGTGATCAACTGCTACTACTTCTAATAGCAACTCTCTGCAGTGCTGAGCTGCCTGAGACCAAGATCCAGGAAACATTCCTCCTCCGACCCAATCTATCTATAGCTTCATTTTTACCCCTTCCATCAAGCTCTGATTTCTTCATATCGTTCGGTATGGCCTCGTTAAACCCATCCGATAAAGATTAGTTTTTCTTTTAGAGTTCTATACTTTATATACCCCAGGGCATAACTTACTACCCTTGCCCTGAGGGCTCTGGAGAGGTTGTCTTTCTCACAGACACAATTTCCGGACCTTTCAATTACGTTGAACAAAATGATATCGAAAATCTGGACTGGATGGGTTTGGGGAAATAATTGACGTGGGAGGGGGTTTAGTTGCCAATCACTTTCGACAATTAAAAAGGGCACTAGCCCTTCCAATATCCAATCGAATGAGCTCTTTCCGAAGTTTTTAAGACAACAATTCGCCATCTCAGAATTTTTATCAGATGCATTTCGGGAAAATATGAGGTGTGGGGGGGAGGAGGGTATCCACCCTCTGATCACTCTGAATCTTAAAAAGAAGACTAGAAATTCTGATTATCAATCCAATGAGCCCCCTTCAAAGTTTGTACGATCACTCTTTCTATATGCACCTTATATGCCACAAGGGCATACTTACAACCATTGCTCTGATAGCTGTAGGAGGGGGAGGGTGACATCCTCAAAGGTATAATTTCCGGACCTTTCAACTACGCTGAACAAAGTGGCTATCCCAAAATTTTGTTTAGATGTGTTTTAGGAAATGGTGGGTGCGCGAAGGGGACTAGTTGCCCTCAAATCACTTTTGACTATGAAAAAGAGCCCTAGCCCCTTTAGTTTCCGATTGAGTGAACTGTTTTCGAAGTTTCTACGATACAAATGGCCATCTCAAAATTTCTATCAGATTCATTTCCGGAAAATACGAGGTGTGTGTGTTGGGGGGGGGTATACACCCTCCGATCACTCTGAATGTTAAGAAAAGCACTCAAACTTCTGCTTACGAATCCAAAGAGCCTCCTTCGAAGTTTATACGATCATCCTTTCCATATAGTATACCTTAAATGCCCCCTGGGCATATCTTACCTTGCCCAGAGGGCTGTGGTGGCCTCATCCTAAAAGAAATAATTTTCAGTTCCTTCAATTAAGTTAAACAAAATTAATATCTCAAAATTTGATTGGTTGTGTTTGGGGAAATGATGGGCATGGGAGGGGAGTTAGTTGCCCTCAACCACTTTCGATTATTAAAAAGGGGCACTGACCCTTTCAATTTCCAGTCGAATAAGCTGTTTTCGAAGTTTCTATGACAACAAATAGCCATCTCAAAATTAAGATCAGGTACATTTCGGGAAAATAAGAGGTGTGGGGGGGCATCCACCATCTGATCACTCTGGATCTTAAAAAAAGGCTCTAGAATATCCGGTTTTCAATCCAATCAGCCCATTCCAGAGTTTTTACGATCTCCCTTTCTATATATACCTTACATGCCTCTAAGGCATAATTTATAACCCTTGCCCTGAGGGTTTTATGGGGGGCGGGTTATCATCATGAAATACATAATTTCCAAACCTTTCAATTACGCTGAACAAAATGGCTATCTCGAAATTTTGATTGAATGTGTTTGGGAATCACATGTACAGAAAGACTTCATTCTTTATACTTCCTTATACCTTAGACTTGCAGGCGATATTGTCCCCGAAAGAACACACAAAACTCTTAATAATTGAAAACTCTTTCGCATTCCTTAGTACTTCACTATTTGATATTCTAAGAAATAAACAGACGCAGTGCAGCATTTTTTAGGGACATTTTCTTAACTTCGTCTGTATAGAAAAACAAGTCCCAAACCTTCGGTAAAACATAAACTCGTTTACATGTGTGGCAGTAACCATATATATGTAGCTATAGCTATTATCTGTGGAGAGGTGCAAGAAGTGGCCTCGGTGTGAATTCTTAAAGCGAAACTTGCTAAAAAATATGAATTGAATTTCTACACCTGCGTTAGGATGGACATACGGAAAACGAATTTCCAGCCTGAAATATTAAAACACTAGAACTGAATTTTCCCAAAACTTTTAAAAAGCACTTTTTTCTCCCAATTGACTAAATTCTTTCTCTAATACCCAAAAAAATTAGAATTCCCAAAATAAAAGATGATAATATAGGGCAGTTACTGAGAGGTGGGGACATAGGTATAAGGCTTCTGTCCCCTGGCATAACGGTTTGTCCAACAACCTTTTGCATTTTCGAATCCTTATCAAAACCTTACATCCTAAGATTAAGCAGCATAATTGGTATTCTCTTAATGTCATACCAATCGGTTGTAAGTTGATAGTGAATGATTTTATAGGTCATTACTCTACTCTCAAAAGCAAGGCTAATCTGCCTATACTATACAAAAACCTTAAAATTAATCATGATTTTTAGTTCTCCTATGTCATTCATTCAATTTCCAAGGTAACCTTGTTTAGTGGACAAACTAGATAGAAAAAAATGAAATAGAAGAACATGTTTCCCTTTCGAGCCTATATGACTTTGCGGTATTAGTCAATCATGGTAAAATCCGATTCTTTTACTTTGCTAAGAAGGAGGGTGTGAATTTCTCTGTTATAGGATAAATTTTCAAAATTACCTGACAAATTTTCTTCCTCATGAAGCATGTTGATAGAATGATTGAAAATAATTAGAAAAGTTATATTTTACAAAGGAAAAATCTAGTGCGAAGAGAATGGAGGGTTTATAGCGTGAAAACTAGTGCTCATGTCAAACGAAAAATTGTCATCTAATATCTGGCGACTGCTTTCCTTTTTTAGCCTACCCTAAAGCGTTACATGCTTGTCTTTTTAGGTACTTTAAATATAGGGCAGGGTAAAGAAAGCAACTTTTCACCAGTAGACATACCAGCTGAAAGTCTATTACTGTACTTAACCTGCCGAGATTTTATGAAGCTAAGCTTGACCCACTTTTTACAGACTGGATTTTGACTAAAAAAGAATAATTTTTGACATCAATAAAAATGCTAATTAATTACATCTTACAGAGAAATTTCAGCCTTAATCCTATTTAAAAGAAAGATTAATTATATCAGTTATTCAATTTTCTTCGAAATATCATAGTCTTCTAATAAACTGGCGAGACGCTACAAAATTTGGGACTAGTTGTTTTAACTCCTATGTTCTCAAGTCAAATTGCCAAAGATCAGCAATTTATTCGGCAATTCGGTGTACTATTGCCTGGCGACAATTGCCGGTACGTAAATTTCCTCCCCTCTTTGATCTAGTCCATGTATCTTCTCACCTCAATAAGACTTTGCATTATATGAAATGAACTATTTTCAAATCCTTTTCTCCATCCTTTTCTTCTTCCAGTAGAACTTCTCCCTAATATTAAGAAATTTATGAAATTCTGCAGTTGGTTTCTAAGGACCCTTAAGAAAATTCCCATTCCCAAATAGATTTGAACTTACGTACTTGCTCTGCTCACTTCTAGTTTGAACATTTACCTGTAAGAATTTTGTAAATGGACTAAAATCTAACTTTTTTGAAATTATACTGATTTTTCCTATTTTACAAGAATGAAATTATAGCTATTCAATATTCCAGTGGCATCATCACAATTAATTTATTCAGAGGATACCACTTATTGCTGAATTTCTGCGTAATTAAGACGCATAGCAAGTAGTTGTATTTGAAATCATTCCTGCTGCAATTTTATCATAGCTATTCATTTGAATAATTGTTTTCGACTATTTTCACTTCGTTTAAATAAATTTAAAAACATAAAATTTAAAGGAATAATTCTGTGTAACGCCAGTTTTTCAATAGTAGTCGTAGTTCAAAAATTGAACCTAAATATTCAATTTTGACTCCAATTTTTTAATAGAGCAGAGCGTGCTCTACCTGTATCTCCTCAAATGAAAGCTATCTGACAACGCCCCTGGTAAACATTAAACTTTAAACAAAGCAAACATTATTTGTGCTCATGGGCTCACGTTGGAAATTGTGTCACGACTCACGATTAGTTAAATCTCTGCTGTGACATTTTTTTATTCTTTTCTTCTTAGGGCCATTCTGCCGAAAAAGGGCAGCTCTTCTTTTCAACTAATATATGCCCATGATTGCGATCACGTCCTCCGAAGGAGAGGCCAAACAGATATCCTCAAAGAAGAGATGAAAATTAGATCCCTTAGTAATTTATTAACAACAGAAAGACAACAATACAGATAATAGATAACTTTGAAGACCACACTGCCTTTCCATGACGAAAGTAAAACAGTTCAAAATCGGGATGATACCTTTTTATTGATAGTGAATAGATATAAAATTATTTAACTGGATATTTCGAACACATATACAGTGTTCATCATCAGCAGTAAAACTCTGCTTTACTGCTGATAATAAACACTGTATATGTATTCGAAATATCCAGTTAAATAATTTTATATCTATTCACTATCATTAAAAAGGTTTCATCCCGATTTTGAACTGTTTTACTTTTTAATACAGATAATAGAATAGCCAAATCAGCTTCATGAGTTAAATACTTTATTGGCTTCATGCAAACCTGAATTGTGCAATGGAGCTGTGACAGAGCTGCTGCACCTGTTCTACAGTTGCTGGTGAATCTATAAAATAAAAATAATAGTTAAATATATAATACTAGGAGCTAGTTACAAAAATTATTTAAAATAAAAATTAAAATTCTTAAATACAGACAATCTGACACTTTTTTGTCATATATATATATATATATATATATATATATATATATATATATATATATATATATATATATATATATATATATATATATATATATATATATATATATAATTATGTTACAAAAAGAAACGAAATTAAAGAGAGTGAAACATTGGAACTTCTAAAAAGATAATGGCCCAACATATTAGCGTCGATACTTGAAGATAGATAGCTACTTTTGGAGGTACGAGGCCCATGTTTGCCACCTTTTCCTATGGGATGGGGGGTAAGGTAGATGACATGAAGCCAAAGATTTACATGGAAAAAATAATCCTAAAAAAAACCCTTAAAAATCGATCTTAAACTGATGAATACTATTCAAACAGTTCACGGTAACAAAATGTTAAGTTTGTAGTAACAAACGGTTGGTACGTCAAACAGTTCGCAAGTGAAGAGCGGTGCAGTGCGGCTAAATAGTAACCGAAACCCTAAGAAACAAAAGATACATTAAGATAATCGAATTGTGATGCTCATTGAAAAAATATAAAAAAAAATTAAGTTTAATATTGCTCATCAAAAGTTACGAGCCAGAGAAAATTTGCCCAATTTTCGAAAAAGGGATTAAACAAACCCGAAGCGTCAAGTGATCTTAATGAAAATCCCACTCCATCACATTTAACAAATTAAATAACACTGCTGCATAGGTTTCAAGCTCCTATATACATAAATGAGGAACTTTGCATTTTTTTTTGCCAGAAGAAAGATCACGGATGCACACTTATTTGTTTTTTTTTTCTTTTTTCCCCAGAGGTGATCCTATCGAACCAGAGATCTTAGAAGATCGGGAGAGGGTTCATTTTACCGGAAATAAAACATTGTAGTGCCTTTTTAAGTGACAAAACTATTGGAGGGTAGCTAGCTCTCTCCCATGCCCCTTTTTCTATAAAGTTAACCGATCGAAAGTTTGAGATAGCCATTTTGTTCAGCATAGTCATAAGATCTAATAAACATGTCTTTGAGGATGACTTGGCCCCCTCACATCCCAGGGGGAACGGCTGCAAGCTCTGAACTTTGCTAATACATAACATATAGTATTATTTATTTGGAATCATACAGATATTTTTCAGAGGAGGGGTTCTGGCGGGGTTGGAGGGGGGTTTAGTGAGGGAAGGGAATTTTCTGAGGAGGGGGAGCCAAATTTCTCAGTATAACTTAAAAATGATCAGTCTTTTCAGCTCTAAGTAATGAGAAACATTAAAACTTTAAATTATTACACTAAAATTATTAGTGTTGATCGCTCCTCGATACCTCACTCTTTACGCTAAATTTTTTTAGAACTTTTAAAAATGCAAATTATTCTAATGAAACGGCAACATTTTATTTCAGGAGTCATTCTTAAATAATTGGAACAAAAAGTAAACTTTAGCGTAAAGAGCGAGGTATTGAGGAGGGAACAACCCCCTCATAGATGCAATAGTTTCTGTTCGTTTTAAATGTTAAAGTTACTCCTTACTTTCAGTTGGAAAAAACTAGTTGTTTTTTAATTTAATTGTAGACAAGAACTTGAAACCCTTCACAGTAGGGTTCTCTAATATGCTGGGTCTAAGGCCCGGGACACGTTTGACCGAAACGTATTTTTCCAACTCAGCGTTTCTTAGAGGTGTATAGGATAACAGTGCGACGGACACATTGGGTGGTAAATTTAGCAATTTAGCAATCTAAAATGCCAGTCTTTTGTTTTAGCATGTTTTCTTCTGGATAGCCCCTACTCAACAGATTTTACCTTTTTTAAAAACAAATAAAGGTATTGTTCTAAAAAAATTACCAAAAATATTTAATGAAGGAGGAGGTGGTAAAAAAAAAATCAAAGGGAGTCACGGCTCTCCCCAAATGAGCTTCTCGTTTTGAGTTTTTTTTTTAATACTTCATAATCTCTTTTATGGGGAAGCCACTCTCAGCTGTACAGTCAGTTTGGTATCAAACAGTTCGTGGTAACGAACTGTAGTAAGGAGCGACCCGGCTCAATAGTAACCAAAACTCTAAAGAATTGAATTTTGATATCAATAGCTACATCAAAAGAATCGCATTTTAATGCTGATTTTAAATATATAAGTTTCATCAAGTTTAGTCCTACCCATCAAAAGTTACGAGCCTGAGAAAATTTGCCTTATTTATGAAAATAGGGGAAAACACCCCCTAAAAGTCGTAGGATCTTAACGAAAATGACACCATCAGATTCAGCGTATCAGAGAACCCTACTGTAGAAGTTTCAAGCTCCTATCTACAAAAATGTGGAATTTTGTATTTTTTGCCAGAAGACAAATCACGGGTGCGTGTTTATTTGTTTGTTTGTTTTTTTTTTTTTTCCCAGGGGTCATCGTATCGACCAAGTGGTCCTAGAATGTCGCAAGAGGGCTCATTCTAACGGAAATGAAAAGTTCTAGTGCCCTTTTTAAGTGACAAAAAAATTTGGAGGGCATCTAGGCCCCCTCCCACGCTCATTTTTTTCCCAAAGTCAACGGATCAAAATTTTGAGATAGCCATTTTGTTCAGCATAGTCGAAAACCATAATAACTATGTCTTTGGGGATGACTTACTCCCCCACAATCCCTGGGGGAGGGGCTGCAAGTTACAAACTTTGACCAGTGTTTATATATAGTAATGGTTATTGGGAAGTGTACAGACGTTTTCAGGGGGATTTTATTTTATTTGGGGGTGGGGCTGAGGAGAGGGGGCTATGTTGGAGGATCTTTCCTTGGAGGAATCTGTCATGGGGGAAGAAAAATTCAATGAAAAGGGCGCAGGATTCTCTAGCATTACTATAAGAAAACAATGAAAAATAAACATGAAAACGTTTTTTCAAATGAAAGGAAGAAGTAGCATTGAAACTTAAAACGAACAGAGATTATTACGCATATGAGGGGTTCTAAAAATACTTTAGCATAAAGAGCGAGGTATTTAGGAGGAGATAAATACCTTGCTCTTTATGCTAAAGTATTTTTAGTAATTTCAACTATTTATTCTACGGCCTTTCTGATTCAGCGGTCATTCTTAAAGAATTGGGACAAAACTTACGATTTAGTGTAAAGAGCGAGGTATTAACGAGGGTACAAACCCCCTCGTATACATAATAAAAATATAAGCTTATGAAAGTTTGTTACGTAAGTTAATTCTTAAGTTACGCATATTTTTTACTAATAAAAATGTTCGTTAAAATTAAAAGTTCTAGTTGCCTTTTTAAGTAACCGAAAAATTACAGGGCAACTAGGCCTCCTTCCTCACCCCTTATTTCTCAAAATCATCTGATCAAAACTAAGAGAAAGCCATTTAGCCAAAAAAGGAATTAATATGCAAATTTCATTTTAATAATTTATGTGCGGAGAGCCAAAACCAAACATGCATTAATTCAAAAACGTTCAGAAATTAAATAAAAAAAAAAACTAATTTTTTTAGCTGAAAGTAAGGAGCGACATTAAAACTTAAAACGAACACAAGTTACTCCGTATATGAAATGGGTTGTCCCCTCCACAATCCCTCGCTCTTTACGCTAAAGTTTGACTTTTTGCCACAATTCTACTTTTTAAAACAATTAAAAGCTTTAGCGTAAAGAGCGAGGGATTGTGGAGGGGACAACCCATTTCATATACGGAGTAACTTCTGTTCGTTTTAAGTTTTAATGTCGCTCCTTACTTTCAGCTAAAAAAATTAGTTTTTTTTTATTTAATATTTATAAAGCTCAGACTAAAAAAAAAAAAAAAAAAAGAATCCACATACCCGGCAGTAGACCTAATCCAACAAAAATAAGACAGTTGTATATTTTTATGCAAAAGACTACCAAAAAAAATATTCAAACGATAGATGAAAAATTATCACATTCTGTTTCGATGTGAGTTTCCTTACAACAGGTGGGATCGAATAGCTGACCCTTTAACTTCTAGGCGCGTCTCTATCCATTGCACTATCACAAGGTATTTTGTGGTTTTATTCTTTAAGAGATTCGTTCACTTATTTTAGACAGAAGAATGGAGATGGCTGGTGCAGAGCCACGTTTTAGTGAGCCTTAAAGCAGATTTGAGGATTTATTTACATCTCATGGGCAACTTGAAACTACTACTACTACTACTATTAATAACTCACTGCAGCACCAAGCCACCTGAGGCCAACACAGCTACACACGCTCCTCCTCCAACCTAATCTGTTCGAGGCCTCCCTCTTTAAACCCTCCCAGGAAGTTCCCATTTCCTTTAAATCTTTATTTACAACATCCAACCAACCCAGAAAAGGACGATCTGCTTTCCGTGTAGCCCCAGACGGTTGGCCATAAAGGACAATCTTCGGCAATCTGTCATCCTTCATCCGCAGAACGTGCCATAGCTATCTTAACCTTTCTTTCATTATAGCCCTAGAAAGCGGGCTTGAACCAAATTTTTCGTACAACCTACTGTTTGAAATACGGCCAGTCAGCCGGGTACCCCGAACAATCCGTACGTGAAAAGATAAAATGGTAAACGTCAAGAAAAGGGGCTCTTCAGAAGGAGACATGCTAGAACAAAAAGAGAAACATTTCTATATTACTAATGTTTTTCTAATTTTCATGGTTTTGATAATACAGCCGCAGTATTTTTCACAATTCATCCCCAGCACCCCTCTAATGGTCACATTTAGCCCTAGGCTACATAAAAAAAAAACAAGATAAAAATGATGATATTTTTACTTTATAACATGTAACATGCATCAATTAATGATACTTCCTAGTTTTCTCCAGTTTAATTCTTGTTTTTGAATAATTTCTCATAAAAATAGTCCTTCCAGGTTCATGAAACGAAATTACACCTGAGTCCATTCTATTTGAATTCTTAAGATGGGTTTCCTGAACTCATTTCTACTTTCACACTGTCAACTCTTGTCGACACAGAATTGTTGGCGTAAAAAGTGAATGAAAAATCTTCAAGTTTTGCACGGGAAACATAAAACTTGGTCAAAAGCATTGGATTTTTATGCTGATTTAAAATATATAAGTTTCCCCAAATTTAGTCTTACTTATCAAAAGTTACAAGCCTGAGAAAATTTGCCTTATTTTGGAAAATGGAGGGAAACACCCCCTAAAAGTCATAGAATCTTAACGAAAATCACACCATCACATTCAGCGTATCAGAGAACCCTGAGAATCAAGCTCCTATCTACAAAAATGTGGAATTTCGTATTTTTTGCCAGAATACCGATCACGGGTGCGTATTTATTTATTTTTTTATTATTTTTTTTCAGGGGTGATTGTATCGACCCAGTGGTCCTAGAATGTCGTGAGAGGGATCATTCTAACGGAAGTTAAAAGTTCTAGTGCCCTAATTAAGTGATCAAAAAATTAGAGGGCACCTAGACCCCCTCCCAAACTCATTTTTTCCCAAAGTCAACGGATACAAATTCTGAGATAGCCGTTTTTCTCAGCATAGTCAAAAAACCTAATAACTTTGTCTTTGGGGACGACTTACTCCCTCACAGACCCCAGGGGAGGGGCTACAAGTTACAAACTTTGACCAGTGTTAACATATAGTAATGGTTGTCGGAAAGTGTACAGACGGTTTCAGGGGAATTTTTTTCTTGGATAGGGAGGGGGTTGAGGCGAGGGGTTACGTGAGCGGATCTTTCCATGGAGGAGTTTGTCATGGGAGGAGAGAATTTCCATAAAGGGGGTGCAGTATTTTCTAATATTATTCAAAACAAAAAACAATAAAAAAATAAACGTGAAAATGTTTTTTCAACTGAAAGTAAGGAGCATCATTAAAACAAAACGAACGGAAATTATTACGCATATGAGAGGTTCATCTCCTCCTAAATACCTGCTCTTTACGCTAAAGTATTTTTCGTAATTTCAACTATTTCTTCTACGGCCTTTGTGATTCAGGGGTCACTCTTAAAGAATTGGGACAAAATTTAAGCTTTAGTGTAAAGAGCAAGGTATTAAAGAGGGGGCAAACCCCTCATATACGTAATGAGTATATATGAATATAGAAGTTTGTTACGAAAGTTAATTCAGAAGTTACGTATATTTTTTATTAATAAAAACGTTCGTAAAAAATTAAAAGTTCTAGTTGCCTTTTTAAGTAATCAAAAGATTGAAGGGTAACTAAGCCTCCTCCCCCATTCCTTTTTTCTCAAAATCGTCCGATCAAAACTAAGAAAAAGCCATTTAGCCAAAAAAAAAAAAAAAAAAAAAAAAAAAAAAAAAAAAAAAAAAAAAAAAAAATGCAAATTTCGTTCTAAGTATTCATGTGCGGAGAGCCAAAATGAAAACATGCATTAATTCAAAGACTTTCAGAAATTAAATAAAAAAAACAAGTTTTTTTAAACTGAAAGTAAGGAGCGACACTAAATCTTAAAACAAACAGAAATTACTCCGTATATAAAAGGGACTGTTCCCTCCTCAACGCCCCGCTCTTTACGCTAAAGTTTTTCACTGTTTTAAGAAGTAGATTTGAGAGAAAGAGTCAAACTTTAGAGCAAAGATCGGGACGTTGAGGAGGGAACAGCCCCTTTCATATACGGAATTATTTCTGTTCGTTTTAAGTTTTAATGTCGCTCCTTACTTTTAGTTAAAAAGAAACTTTTTTTTATTTAATAGCAAAGTTGAAGCAAGGAGAGACTCGGGCAAATAGTAACGTAAACTCTAAATAGGGTATTCAGATAACAAATGGTACATAAGAAAATTTATTTTTTATGTTGATTCCAAATGCAAAAACTTCATAAAATTTACGGTTCATCTGAGAAACACGTATCGCTCAAAGCTGTCCTTGGTAAGTAGTTGTTACGCACCTGAATGTCCTTATGCCCTGAATGGGAAACTGTATCTTAAATAAAATTCCTCCCCAAGTACCTGCATAATTTGGCTGTGAATAAAAGAAGACTAGAAGATAAATTTGGATCAATATCCCATTGCTTTATCTCCCCATATTCTAGTAAAACATTAAAACTGCAAAGAAAATCTCGTTTTTTTTTTATCAAACAGAAAAGCAAGTTTTTCAACTGAAAGTAAGGAGCAAAATTAAAACTGAAAACAAAACGAAGTATTCCGTATATGGGGGAACTCTCCTTAACCCCTCGCTCGTTACGCTAAAGTTTAATGCTTTAAAAAGGTTCTTATTTCAATTAAAGGGGTTGACACCTTGTGTATTAGGGGCCGTTCCTAAAGATTTGTGACATAAAGTCAAGCTTCAGACTAAAGAGTGAGGGTTCGAAGGGGGGATAATAGCTCCTGTCATATTTTGAATAATTTATGTTTGTTTTACCCCTTCTTACTTTCAGTTGAAACATTTTGTTATTTGTTTTCTATTTAATATCAGAGGTGAATACTCTTGAAATGTGTCGTTAGTAATTTATCAACGAATCCTTTTTCTCCGCTAAATAGGTTCACTTCTTGGCATATTTGGCAAGTGCATATGTTGAAGTCAAACTGTAAGTATTTCAGTCTTAATTGATTTATTTAATGTATCTAAGGTATGTTTATTTAGCGTCCAGTGTAACGAAGCTCTAGCATTCTAAACGAAGTTCATAATTTGATTATTTATACGATAAACAAAAATAAGATTAGGAGACTTTCCTTTTACATTCTTAGGCGTAATATACTTAATGGTCTTAGTCAGCCTAAGATGCAACTCAAGGATTATGCTAGGAAGGACTATGAACTCGACTGGTAATTTTATTCTGTCGTATGAACCTTGGCACTCTCCCGAGTTTTCATTCGAGGTTTTCCGCAGTCAGAACTCGAACAAAGCAGACGAAGAAACAGGGCCGAATCCAGTATTTTTTTTGTGGGGGAAGGGGGCTACAAAAGAATTTTTTAGGGAGGGGAGGGCTTACATAGAAAAAACTTTTAAAACACATAAAAAATTTGTTTCTATTCATTTTTGTTACGTTTTTGCAAGTCGAAAAAAAACATTTCAGGGGGAGTCAAACCCCCACCTTAGATACGGCCTTGCGAAGGAATGTTACTCTGTCTTGCTAGTTTGTGAAAACATTCGTGCCAGAGTGTCTGTGAATAATTACTCTGTGGTGACAATGGTTAAAAATGGCTCTGAAGCATGGGCGCTCCGAAAAACGGATGAAAATGCACAAGATGTTTTCCAGAGAAATTACCTACGTGTTGTTCAGGGTACCCGGCTGACCAACCTTATTTCAAACAGTGGGTTGCACGAAAAATGTGGTCCAATCCCGCTTTCTAGGGATATAATGAAAGAAAGGTTGAGATGGCTAGGCCACGATCTGCGGATGAAGGATGACAGATTAACGAAGATTGTCCTTTTTGGCCACCCGTCTGGGGCTAAGTGGAAAGTAGGTCTTCCTCGTCTGGGGTAGGGGGATGTCGTAAATAAAGATTTAAAGGAAATGGGAACTTCCTGGGAGGGCGTAAAGAGGGAGGTCTTGAATTGATTAGGTTGGAGGAGGAGCGTGCGTAGCTGTGTTGGCCTCAGGCGGCTTGGTGCTGCAGAGAATTAGCAGTGGTAGTAGTAGTAGTAGCATTTGAAGGAGCAGAAAACCGTTAATAGGAATGTGTCGCTATTTTGTTCTCTCTACTGATAGCTCCACCCCGTGGCCATTTGGCAAACGCTGGTGTTCAGCAGGGCGACATCCAGGGCCCCCTCTTACTGTTATATACATTAATAGAGCATGGAAAAGCTTTTTGAACGCTATATCCCACTTTGCCAACCCAAAACAGCCCGTTCAACTACCTCAAAAAGAAAGCAAAACCTGTAAATAATTTAGTATTGCTTCAAGTGGATCTCCCCCTACTATACGAATGAGGTCACAAATAGTCATACAGATCTACCTATATAGAGGAAGCTATCAGAGAGACTTGCTGAACTTTTTCTCCTGGGGATTTGCTTATTAGCTGACCTTTATTGGAATACCAAACTCAAATGAGTCTGATGCTATTGTACTACGAAGCTAGGATTGATTCTTTGCTCCAAAAATCCTCTCGCATCCAGCTTGAACATCCATCGAGATAAGTTTCCAAACTGTGTCTATAGCTCTAAAAAGAATCCGAATAATCTCTCACTCTCAGACTTTGGTAAAAATCTAATTCACTTATTTCAGACTCTAGTATACCACTTCTGACTCCAGTATATCACTTGTGAGCTGGTAATAGTGTATGTGTCTGACTGAATCTTGATAAATTGCTACTTCATACGTCTCTAACTCTAAAAAGAATCCAATTCACCTGTCTCTTTGTTAAACTTTGGTAAAAGCCTAATTCATCTATTTCAGACTCTAGTATACCACTTGTGAGCTGATAGTAGCGTCTGTGTTTGACAGAATCTTTATAAATTCTCACTCCATGTGTCTCTAGCTCTAAAAATAATCTGAATAATCTCTCTCTCAGACTTTAATAAAAACCAAATTCAGTTATTTCAGACTCTAGTATACCACTTGTGAGCTGGTAGTAGTGTATGTGTCTCACAGAATCTAGATAAATTCCCACTTCATATGTCTCTAACTCTAGAAAAAATCCATTTTATCTCTCCCAGACCTTGGTAAAAATAAATTCACCTATTTGAGACTCTAGTATACAGCTTATGAGCTGGTTGTAGCGTCTCTCTCTCTGACTGAATCTCGATAAATTCTCACTTCATGTACATCTGAGTCTAAAAAGAATCCGATTTATGTCTCTCTCACGAAGGTAAAAACCAAATTAACCCATTTCAGATTCTAGAATACAACTTGTGAGCTAGCCGAAGCGTCTGTATCTGACTGAATCTTGATAAATTCTCACTTCATGTCCCTAACTTTAAAAAGAATCCGATTTATCTCTCTCCGACGACGGTAAAAACAAAAATCACCTATTTCAGACTCTAGTATACCACTGGTAAGCTGGTAGTAGTGTCAGTGTTTGATTGAATCTTGGTAATTTCCCACCTCATACGTCTTTAACTCTAAAAACAATACGATTCGTCCCTCTACTACTTTGGTAAAAACCAAATTCTCTATTTCAGACTCAAGTATACCACTTGTGAGGTGATAATAGTGCCTGTGTTTGATTCGGTCTTGATAAATTCTTACGCCATATATTTCTAGCTCTAAAAAGAATTCAATTCGTCTCTCTCTCTCATACTTTAGTAAAAACCTAATTCATCTATTTCAGACTCTAGTATACTACATGTGAGCTAATAGTTATGTTTGTGTCTGACTGAATCTTGATAATTTTTCACTTGATATGTCCCTAATTGTAAAAAGAATCCCATTCATCACTCGCATACTTTGGTAAAAGCCTAATTCACCTTTTTCAGACTCTACTCTACCTCTTCTGACCTGATAGCAGTGTCTGCATTCGACTGAATCTTGAAAATCTTTACTTCATATGTCTCTAACTCTATAAAGAATCCCGTTCTCCTCTGTCAGACTTTGTTAAAAACCTAGTTCATCTATTTCAGACTCTTGTTTACTACTTGTGAGCTGGTAGCAGAGTCCATGTTAGACTAAATCTTGATAATTCGCCAATTCTTATGTCCCTAACTCTAAAAAAATCTGATTCCTCGAACCTAGACTTCGGTAAAAACCTAATTCACCTCTTTCAGACTCTAGTATACCACATCTGAGCTTATAGTATTTTCTGTATTTGACTGAATCTTGATAAATTCCAATTTCATACGTCTCTAACTCTAAAAAGAATTCGATTCATCTCTCTTAGAATTTGGCAAAAACCTAATACACCTGTTTCAGACTCTAGTAAACCGCATGTGAGCTGGTATAGTTTCTAAGTTTGACTGAATCTTGAGGCATTTCCGCTTCAAATGTCTCTAACTCCAAACAGAATCCAATTAATCTCTTTCAAACTTTGGTAAAAACCACATTCATCTATTTCAAATTCTAATATATCACTTGTGAGCTGGCAGTAATGTCTGTATCTGATTGAATCTTGATAAAGTCTCACTTCTTATATCTCGATACCAATTTTGAGCGAATAGTTGTGTCTGTGTCTGTCTGAATCTTGAAAAATTTTCATTTCATATGTTTCCAACTCTAATACGAATCCTCTTCACCTTTCTCGGACTTTGGTAAAAAAAACCTAATTGACATAATTTAGACAATAATGTACAATTCGTGAGCTGATAGTAGTGTCCATGTTTGACTGAATCTTGATAACTTCCCGCATCCTATGTCTCTAACTAAAAAAATAATTCAATTCATCTCTCTTTGACTTTGGTAAAATTCTAATTCATCTATTTCAGACTTTAGTATACCACTTGTGAGCTTTTAGTAATGTCTGTTTCTGACTGAATCTTGATAAATTCCCACTTCATATGTTTCTAAAAAGAAACCATTTCATCTTTCTCAGACTTTGTTACAAACCTAATTAATTTATTTCAGAATCTAGTATGCCACTTGTGAGCTGGTAGTAGGGTCTTTGTCTAACTGAATCTTGATAAATTCTCACTTGGTATGTTTTAACTATAAGAGGAATCAAATTCATCTCTCTCAGACTTTGGTAAAATCCTGATTCACCTATTTCAGACTCTAGTATACCACTAGTGAGTTTGTATGAGTGGGTGTTTGCTTGCCTGTGTGGATTCTGAATAAATTCAGCTCATCCCAATAAGACTTCAATAAAACCCCGCTTAATCTATCTCTGATTCTAATATTTTCCCATATAAACCCACTAGTGATATCTATTTCTCTGAAAATTCCATTTCTTACATCTCCAACTTTTTAATAAACATCCTAAACGGTCGACTTACTAGCGTACTCTAAAAATAATGGAAACATAAAATTTCCAATTAAAAAGTAATGTATAAATATTTATTATGAAATAACGACATGTAGTACATCATCATAAAAATAAACAAATAATTATTTTTTTAATAGGAAAAATCATGATTAACATATCTACATCATTTTTATTTCGTATTTCGAAAGTATGACAAGTGATTTTTTTTGGTTTTAAGTATATTTTGTCATTATAGGACATGAAAAAAATTGGAAAATTTCTATTTGAAAAAAAATTAAAGTTCAAAAGAATTAAGTAGAGAAATAAGGGGCAAAAAGTTGGGAGGGGACATTGGGGCCATTGGAAGTTGGGCGTGATTGACCAAAAGTTCCCTCTGTAAGAAGTTTTGATATAAGCACTTATTCCAATGAATGTGGTGATACAAGTGGTTGCATTATGTCTATGTTATAGATGCCGTTTTGTAAAGTTCAATACTATATGAAAATTTCTATTAATCCAATTTGAAATCAAATGAAACGATTCCCTTAAGTGCTCATTCCTCTGATTACGTCGATTCTACATTCCAAGGTTGAATACAT